>NC_056725.1:743454445-743641945 GCF_019279795.1 Protopterus annectens | reverse complement strand
CCTATGCAAATATGGCGGTGTTTATCCTGCTCTGATACTGTGTGGGGTTTGTAAGGTGCTACTGTAACATTATTACCTACTAGCATGGCTGTTTCTCTCATCACACTCATGTAATGCAATTCCACAAGAATTGCCAGTAAAGATACACAGAACAAGCTTTGTGTAATGGCCTTCCTATTTTCCCTTTACATTCACTCATTGTATTTCATGTTATATTTCTTTCAGCATCAAGTTCTTGTATATCTGCTGTGGCTCAGTGGTAATTCATGCAGTCTAGTGTTTCCAAGGTCCGGGGTTCGAGACTGACAGGGGTATTTTATTTTTCTGATGAGCAGACTACAGGCCTTGTCATACAGAGTGACTAAGGCACTTTTAAGCAGTTGTAAGCGGGATTGCGCGAGTTTGTGTGACGCTTAGCTATGCTTATCTTTGCTTAGCTAAGTGCACACAAGCGCACATCCGCTGAATACTGCTTAAAAGTGCTTACTCCCGCTAACACCCACGCTAATTTCTTTTAAAGAAAAGAAAATGGGGAAATAGGAAAGTGGTGAAAAAGGGGGCACAAAGAGGGTAGGACAGTAGGAAAACAAGCTCGGGATGTGCAGCAAGGATGTAGGGAAGGCCCATAGCTGCCCAATTCTTTACCAGCAACAGCTGTGCCTATGTTAGAAATTTAGAGTGGGATTTGACACCTTCCACCTCTGAGAGAGGGGTGAGGACAACAAAATATGTTGTACAGCCAATTGTAATTATCAGTTTACATGTCCAGCAGACATGTGTGCGAAATGGGCAGCTATGTATGGGGCATAATTTTTTTGTGGGAACAGAGTGCCTTTTTTTTTTTTTTTTCAGGTGAGAGTGGAATGTGAGGTACAGGAAGTAGGTATATTTGGGTAGGTAGGTTGGGGAGGTTAACAAATAAGACAAACAAGACGCATACAGGGGCAGAGTATGACACGTGGGGGGTAAACACAATTGACGGGGACGGATGTTTGGATATCGCAAGCCCATGAGCCCACAGATGGTAACAGTGGAGCTGAGATCCCCACCCATGGGCAGTTACCACTGCGCCTTCACAGCCCAGGCCGGGGCTGTGCTGGGGGTTGGGTAGGACAGGCAGGCACACCCGTGAGTTGTGCCACTCTCGCCTCAAGCTGGCGTAGGGGATCAGTCATAGAACGCCTGATCTCACTACGCACCAGACTGGACCCTTTGGAGGGTGAGTGGGAGCTCTCCTCCGGCCACGCTTGCAGAGGGGGGACGAGCCCCATCCCCTGCAGCACTTCCACCCGAAGATGGCACAGGGCCACCGGAGGAGGAGGTCCCGGCCTGGGCACTGGTGCCAGGTGCACTCGCCAGCTGAGGTGGGAGAGGTGGGTCTGCTGGAACCCGCCTTCCCTGTTGTCCTATATTTAGCAGTATTTTATGGCATTTTGGGTTAGTAACAAACAATTGCATCGAAAAATGTAGAAACCAACTGAATAATCCGTATATGAGACAAAACGCTGTCTCAGGCTATGTTTTACAGTACAGGTGAACCGGACCCGGACAAGAGAAGAGAATTTTTATTTCATACACATACGACAAATATAACAAAATGAACGGTTTAGCGCTTTCATCTGTAAATCCAGACTTCCTCAGAACAACCATACAAACCATTTCTAAACATTTAAAAAACTTTTTGGCGCCAAAAGACTACCAATTAATTCATTTAAAGTGCCAGTACGTATGAGATGTATAACAAATACTGTGATGGAGAATAGTAAGAATACAACAAAAATGTATCAGAATGCATCAACCCAAATATAAATATATAATTCATAATGAACTCCATCAATAGTACTGTAATACTGGACCTAGGTATTATAAAATGTGATCATTATAAAAAAACATTATTAACAATTGTAAATATCAAAATAAAATAATACATTTTAAAAAAATATACTTTTTAAAAAATTGTTAAAATACATGTATATATATGTGAACATGAAATATTACATTATATAAAAAAATGATACATGTTTTTAAGTAGATGTTCATACAATTAATAATCATTATTTACATGAGGTGCAAAATTGGTCTAATCGAAATGTATTCATTAATACCAGGGAATCTTGCTGCATTTGTTTTTATTTGCCACACACATTCTCTTTTGCTCAACTGAGCTTTATAATTACCTCCCATGGGAGAGATATGTATTTGGTCAATAATGGCGAATTTAAATTTATGTGCCTCACCATATTTAATAATGTGTCTAGACAGAGCATTGTTCGTATCCTTCACCCTAATCCTGTATAAATGTTCATAGATACGCTTCCTGAACTGCCTCTCAGTTTTTCCAATATAAAAAACCATACATATCTCACACTTAGCTATATAAATTATATTTTTACTATTACAATTTCCCTTTTTAAAGGTAACAAAAGTCTTATTAATATCATCTAACCTTATACCACATACTTCATTAATAGTAGAACACTGCTTACACGCCCCACATTTTTTAGTGTGGGTATTCTGATGCTTATTATGATGGACTTGCCTATTCAATAATCTCTTGATATTCATATTCATTTTAAACACAAAACTTGGTTTTGTTCCTAATATTTGAATGGTTTCATCATCCCTTAACAAATTATTCCAACTTTTTTCTATAATATTTCTAACACCTGTCACAAATGGGGAATATGTTAAAACACATACCCTGTTAAATTCACCATCTGTCCTATTATTCCTATTGATGTGGTTACAAATCTCGTTACCAAGAACTGGTACAAATTTAATACCCCACTCCTTAATAATGTATGCTGAGATATCATTCAATAAGGGCACAGGATATCCTCTATTAATAAACATAGTTCTTATATTATTTATTTCTTTCACCATGATATCATAATCTGATGTCATTCTAGCAACACGTATACATTGTCCCTTATAAATATTCTTTAAAATATGCCTAGGATGGCTACTAGAAAAATCTAGATATCCATTTGAAAAAGTTTGTTTTCTATAAATTTCTGACTGAAATCCACTATCATTATGTCTAACATAGGTATCCAGATATGCTACCCCCTCCACATTAATATTGTGTGTGAACCTTAAAAAATCACTAGTTGTATTGAGATATGTTAAAAACTCATTGAGTTTTTCCATGGGGCCGTCCCATAATAGGAACATATCGTCCAAAAATCTTGTATAGTATGTAATATACTGAAAATAAGTACTATTAAATATATGGTGATGTTCCCATTCAAGCATTACTAAATTGGCAAAAATGGGGGCACAAGCTGCCCCCATAGCCACACCTCTTATCTGTCTATAATACTCTCCTTCATAGTATATATAGTTGTGTCCTAATACTAGACCCATCATATCAGTTATTAAATTAATCCGATCCCAACTTAAACAGGAATGTCTTCTTAAGCTATCACAAAAAAATTCTAATCCCTGTTCTTTGGGAATACTAGAGAACAAGTCAATGACATCTATCGTAACAAAAATCAAGCTACTTTTCCATTTGTCCTTGGATAAATGGGACAAAAACATCCAAGAGTCCTTCATTACATGTGGCGTATGTTCATATATATGTTTGGCCCATGTATCTATTACAACCCCTATATTAAATGTCTTTGACCTACTTCCTGATATGATCGGTCTAAAAGGAGGGTCGATGATGTCTTTATGTACCTTAGGGATGCCCACAATTGTTGCTAATATGGGAAATTCAATACTCATAAAGTTATGCATGTCTACTGTAATCCTATTATCCACCAAATATTCATCTAATGCCAAATCTATTCTTTTATAGCCAATTTGAATTTCATTACCAGACACAATTTCATAATTACCAGAATCCACTAAAATACTTTGTACTTTGTTAATATAATCAATGGTGTTATATAACACTATACCTGCCCCTTTGTCGGGCTTCATTACTCTAATGTCTTTATTCCATATAAATTCATCCAGACATTTCCGTTCTTTATCATTCAAATTATCAATATAAAAACTACTTTTTACTTCCCTATTATACTCATAAACATCTGAGCATACTTGTTCCTCAAAGTTTAATATTTGTTTATTTGTAGGTGGAATAAATGTACTTTTCTTCCTAAATTCATATAACTTATCATTATTCGAAAGATTATTCTTAAATAAGATAGCTAAATTTAATTTACGACAGAATAACTTAATCTGTATAATAGTGTCTACTACATTTAATCTCTCTGCAGGTATGAATTTAAAACCTTTTTGAAAAAATAAAATATGTTCCTCCTTTATATCAAGGGTAGTATAGTTAAATATTTTTAAATCATTACATACCAATACTTTTGGCATTTTATCTTCCATGGTCGTCAGACCATTGCTAACATTGAGCATAGGATCATCATTATTATCTAATGAACCATGTGACAAGTTTTCTGTAGTAGTGTACCTGCTATTTGTAATCACTTGCGGTACTGATTTTTCCTCTGATAATTGTTCCTCTGGTATGGTGTAAAATAACGCCCCCCTTGAAAATTCGTATCTGTTTGTTTATATTCAGTTTTTGTTCCTTCCGCATCATTTCTATATGTTTGCTCAGACTGCTTTTTCCATATATATGCTTTATTATCATGATATTGTTGAATATCTCTTTGTATCTTCCTATGTTTCCTTTCATATATTTTCTCAGCCCTAGTATCAGCAATCTTGTATTGTTTCTCATATAAATCTTTCCACTGGGGGAATAATAAATCAGTAACAATATCATTGTTTAACTTATCAACTTCTTCTATTAGGCCACTTAACTTCTCATCATTTTTCTTAATAATAAGTTCCATATATTTTATACCAAAACTATCGAATAAATTGTTAAATTCTGTTTGCGTTTCATAATCCAAACACACACCCATAGGTAATTTAAAAAACCTTAGTCCCATAGGGACAATACCTAAAGCAATGCATTTAGATAAATAGGCATTATCAATTTTAATACTTTTAACAGCTAATAACATTTTACTCATACTAAAAATCATATCTTTCACTGTACCTTTTTTATTATTTACTTTCATATTATGTTTCCCACTCTCATTATATTTATTAGTGTCCATAAAATCATATTCACTGTTTAAAAAATTGTCCAACTTATTAATATTACCGGTAGTACGCTGTTGTACTGACCCAGCAATCTGTAAGCCTCTAGGGCTTGATGTATTTAACACAGTACCTTGAAAACAATCCAGTTTATTTTTGTGTTTAGCTGTTGCTGCATAAGTCCTTACTGGCATCTGTCTCTTCGGGTGTGCACCCATTCTTTCATGCTCATCATCCACTTGAAACAACGAAAAATCAAACGTGACATCTGGTATACTGTCCTGCAAAACGGGTTCCAACACTGTTTTAGCTTCTTTAACACTCTTTACGATATTGGTTGGCTCACCCTGTCCATTAGGAATATCTATGCTGTTGATATTAGAGTCACTACTAGCACGTAACGAAGACCATGGAAAAACTCAATGAGTTTTTAACATATCTCAATACAACTAGTGATTTTTTAAGGTTCACACACAATATTAATGTGGAGGGGGTAGCATATCTGGATACCTATGTTAGACATAATGATAGTGGATTTCAGTCAGAAATTTATAGAAAACAAACTTTTTCAAATGGATATCTAGATTTTTCTAGTAGCCATCCTAGGCATATTTTAAAGAATATTTATAAGGGACAATGTATACGTGTTGCCAGAATGACATCAGATTATGATATCATGGTGAAAGAAATAAATAATATAAGAACTATGTTTATTAATAGAGGATATCCTGTGCCCTTATTGAATGATATCTCAGCATACGTTATTAAGGAGTGGGGTAATAAATTTGTACCAGTTCTTGGTAACGAGATTTGTAACCACATCAATAGGAATAATAGGACAGATGGTGAATTTAACAGGGTATGTGTTTTAACATATTCCCCATTTGTGATAGGTGTTAGAAATATTATAGAAAAAAGTTGGAATAATTTGTTAAGGGATGATAAACCATTCAAATATTAGGAACAAAACCAAGTTTTGTGTTTAAAATGAATATGAATATCAAGAGATTATTGAATAGGCAAGTCCATCATAATAAGCATCAGAATACCCACACTAAAAAATGTGGGGCGTGTAAGCAGTGTTCTACTATTAATGAAGTATGTGGTATAAGGTTAGATGATATTAATAAGACTTTTGTTACCTTTAAAAAGGGAAATTGTAATAGTAAAAATATAATTTATATAGCTAAGTGTGAGATATGTATGGTTTTTTATACTGGAAAAACTGAGAGGCAGTTCAGGAAGCGTATCTATCAACATTTATACAGGATTAGGGTGAAGGATGCGAACAATGCTCTGTCTAGACACATTATTAAATATGGTGAGGCACATAAATTTAAATTCGCCATTATTGACCAAATACATATCTCTCCCAGGGGAGGTAATTATAAAGCTCAGTTGAGCAAAAGAGAATGTGTGTGGCAAATAAAAACAAATGCAACAAGATTCCTTGGTATTAATGAATACATTTCGATTAGACCAATTTTGCACCTCATGTAAATAATGATTATTAATTGTATGAACATCTACTTAGAAACATGTATCATTTTTTTATATAATGTAATATTTCATGTTCACATATATATACATGTATTTTAACAATTTTTTAAAAAGTATATTTTTTTAAAATGTATTATTTAATTTTGATATTTACAATTGTTAATAATGTTTTTTTATAATGATCAAATTTTATAATACCTAGGTCCAGTATTACAGTACTATTGATGGAGTTCATTATGAATTATATATTTATATTTGGGTTGATGCATTCTGATACATTTTTGTTGTATTCTTACTATTCTCCATCACAGTATTTGTTATACATCTCATATGTACTGGCACTTTAAATGAATTAATTGGTAGTCTTTTGGCGCCAAAAAGTTTTTTAAATGTTTAGAAATGGTTTGTATGGTTGTTCTGAGGAAGTCTGTATTTACAGATGAAAGCGCTAAACCATTCATTTTGTTATATTTGTCGTATGTGTATGAAATAAAAATTCTCTTCTCTTGTCCGGGTCCGGTTCACCTGTACTGTAAAACATAGCCTGAGACAGCGTTTTGTCTCATATACGGATTATTTAGTAACAAACAACACCATTCAAAATTAGTTGTAACAGCATGCATTAGTATTCCCATTAACCAAACACACATGAATTCCGAACATTGAGCAGCAAGCATAACACGTGCATATTTAGAACAACAGTGGACATTCCAACAGCATGCAGGGTTGATTGGTGGCAACAGGCCATCAGGTTTGAATATGTGAACAGGGCACATGCATCAACATACATGCAGATATGTATTAACCAACAGGACAACTGTCCATGGGAATTAATTGTGAATACACATACCCAGTTTGGTGTGGAATGGCATAATTTGTGAAAATAGGGTAGGGTGGAGAAATATTACATTAACAACTTAAACTACCTATACATATACTGTACATTCCTAGTAGATGCAGATATATATCCCCTACATGTATTAGTACAGTTTCCTGTATGTAACCTTAGGAATGTTGGTGATGGGGATGTTACTGCTACATTAATATACATTCCATTTGTATTCATATATGTTCATATCTGGCTGTGTTCAGGTAAAGCATCCTGCTACATTTGATTTATATAGGTCTAGACAACTGTGGATGTTCAGCATTTCATACAACCATACTATCTCCATAATGCAAGGGTACAGCAACATATCCAAATTGTGGAATGGACACAGTCCAGGTTCTGTACTTTATTAAAGACATTTCACTCTTTGGTTGTGGCTGTCTCATTCATTTCATTATGTAGTGAATGCAATATACCTTTATTTCAGACCTATTACAGCTTTCTTGGTAGCTTCAAACTCTTTCTCACACTCTCTCACTTATTTTATATTTACATTTCAGGATGGTACTTAATTCTAGGCTTTATTAACATTTATTACTGGGTTACAACAATCCTTTCCAGCTGACTCACTTATTTCATATGGCAAAATTTACAAGGATGTATTCGACAGTTGTCTATCTTTTGTTGATTGATTACAACACTCATTTTCAGGCTGAAGCAGTTATCTGATATTACAATACAGGTGGAAACTCTATTTGAGACTTGTTTAATCTTTATTAATGGATTGTAATTCTCTTTTTCAGGCTGCTTCAATTATCTAATCTTGCAATACTAGCAGAATCTTTCTTCTAGGCTTATTTGACCTTTATTACTGGGTTACAACACTAAACTCTTTTACAGGCTGTCTCACTTATATTATATAACAATGCCAGCAGAATAGTTACTAACCTGCCTGGTGGCGCAACCTTGCCAGCCTATCAGCATAGGCTTGCCAATTCGCGGAACGAACACCTGCAGCTGTAATTTAAATGAAGGAATATTGGAACATACATATCCATACTATAGGTTAGGATAGCATTTCTTATATACTTAATTACATGGATATTTACTCAGTAGTGGGGCATTGGGCATTTGACGGGCCTCCTGGATCCATCGGTTCAGTTGGTCCTCCTTTTGTCGCTTCAGGTCCGCATGGTGGTGACGGACCTGTTCACCAGTCCTCGGAATGCCTGTGGCACTGGTGAGATCATGTGCCAACCGGTTCCACGCCTCTGCCTTGTACACTCAACATTGAAACTGGCCCTGCATGAGTTGGACTTCATGATGATGGACTAGGAGCCAAATCATATATTTTGACTCCTCAATGCCCCCCCTTTGTGCTCTAAAGTGATTTCCCTCTCCTGCACCTGCCATCCTGACTGCAAATGGGTACCACAATCAGTTATGGTGTGTATTCCCACCTATGGGGCTTATATATGCCGGTTTTCCCGCACTTATTTGTGATTGGCCATTTTGGATATTTATCAGATTACAGCAAACCTGCTTTGTCATGGTTATATTTTCATTCATTCCTATATGTATGGTAATACTGTATTTCTAAATATAACTGTCATGGCTTAGTGGTTCAGTACTTTGACTATGGTGCACAGTATCACGGGTTTGACCCTTGTCATTGCTTTTTTTATTTTACTACTGTCTAGACAGGCTAGGAGGTGTGTCTGTGTAAAGGTGACTTTGCTACAGGTTGCTCAACGTTGCCCGACGGTAAGCTGGTTGCGAGCTGCGCAGCTCCGTGCAAACGGCTTATGCTGGGTAACGCATTACTTAGCAATAAGCAGTCATATTAAGCTGGGTGAAGCGCTGCTGAGCTACGGGCACTCATATTAAGCTTGTTAAAGCACTGCTCAGCTACGGGCACTCATATTAAGCTTGTTAAAGTGCTGCTCAGCTACGGGCACTTATATTAAGCTTGTTAAAGCGCTGCTCAGCTACGGGCACTCATATTAAGCTTGCTAAAGCGCTGCTCAGCTACGGGCACTCATATTAAGCTTGTTAAAGCGCTGCTAAGCTATGGGCAATTATGTTCCTTTTTTTATATATTATATCAGTTTTGTTCACATATACATGGGCCATTTCATTACATTTTACTTAAATTATAGTTATATATGTCTGGGAATTGTTTCATACTTATTTAAATAAAAAATGGAGAATGATGTTGTGGGGGCTCGAACCGTGACTACCTCCTCTTTGGCCGACGTCTCTCCCGCTACGCTATTGCTACTTGACTTAATTTGCATATGTAGATCTTATATGCTTTTCAATGTCTGCTAACTGTGGCTGAGCGAAGGGCATACCCGAGCAAACGAGCACAAATGCGGGCAAACATATTGGAAATTATAAAAAAAAAAATGAAACTGTTATTTTTACATTTTATACATTTTCAGTAGGGTTTAGTCTGTGGGGATGTGTGGTGTTGTGTTCCTTGACATTTCAGCGGACTCGCTCGTGGGTGTTTACTGTCTAGACTCTGACTCTTCTGGGGGTGTGTCCCTTTGCAGTACTCGGCAATGGGACACGCCCCCTACTTTCCTACACAGACCGTGTTAGACTAGGGTATGATTCAGCATGCCCTCATGAATATGCATGGCATGCTGACATCATACCATTCAACTGCAGCTTCCGTGTAAGACTTATTTAGTCTTACATGGAGGATTGCTGAATCTGGGGGTACATGTGAACAGATGTAATGAGTAGAAGTGGCTCTTCTATGGCCTGAGGTTAGCATACCAGGCTGTGTGTGTGTGTGTGTGTGTGTGTGTGTGTGTGTGTGTGTGTGTGTGTGTGTGTGTGTGACTCTGTGTATGACCCATAGCTTTGTCTTACATCTTCTCATCATACATGCAGATGAGGATACCACAGGATATGTACAACTTTATGTTACTGTATAGCCCATGGCAGGTATAGCCACTCAGCTGTGTAAATATGACTGTACATGATTCATTCACATTGATTAATGTTGACAAATGGGTATGGGTATTTGCCAGTGATAAATGGGATGAGGACCCAGCCTGCTCAGACCTACGCCAGGGATCCATGCTAATGGTGGGAGGAGTGTATGTGCCCTTACTGGACAGTGTGTGCCTGCCATAAAGACCAGCATCCCAGGATTAATAAGCTACTGGCTGACCAGTGTCCAATTTCCCAGCTTGAGTTACATGTGATAGCTCTGTTCACTGAAAGATGGATATAAGTCCAATCAAGCTGCCAAACATTAACTAAGAATTGTTACACTCATTATAGGTCTACTGACAGGAAGATGCTTGGAAGTGAATGACATGATGGTAAAGAGGAGGCTGGACATCCTATTTATCCAGGAGACAAGATGGAAGGGCAATGCAGCAAGGCCACTTGGCTTGGGATCCAGAGTACACTACTTAGGTGGAAGACAGGCTAGAAATGGTGTGGGAATTGCAGTGAGGGAGAGGCTTCAGAAGACAGTGAGGGATGTCATCAGAATTAGTGACAAACACATGGCAATCAAACTCTAGTGTAATGATAGGACAATATTCATAATCTCAGCCTATGCCCTACAGCAGGGTTCTGATAGTGAGGAAAAGAAGGCATTCAGACAACAGTTCAGGATCTAATAGATAAAGCAGGCCAACATGGATTAATATTGATAATGGATGACCTAAATGCACATATCACGACAGACAGAATAGGATATGAAGACTGCCTGAGTTCACATTGGTGGGGCAAGAGGAATAAAGAAGGAGAGGCCATTCTAGACTTTTTCTGGCAAATGTCTTAATGGTGACCAATACATACATGGCTTAGCAAGAGAAACAGCCACAAGATCACATATGAGTGGCCAACACGTAACTCAGGTAGACTTTCTCTTAGTAATTAAAGAGCACTGGGGTAGAATAATCAATTGTAAAGTCATCCCCAGTGAAACAGTTAGCCCACAGCATAAATCACTGGTTGCCACAGTCAGCTGCAAGCAGTGGTCAGAGAAGGCTCTAAGGTCAGCAAAGGCTATGTTGAAGACCTGAAAGTTGACTGGAGAGAAAGCACAACAGGTCAAGGAATTACTCAGGGCTCTAGCACCTCAAGAAGATGAAGAAGAGAAGGAAATAGATGGAGTTGAAGAAGAAAGGCAGCACCTCAAAACAGCATGTGTAAGGGCTACAAAACAGATATGTGGTCAAGTCAGATATGGAAATAAGGTACAAAAGGAAAAATGGTTGGAAAGCAGAAATCCAGGAAGTTATTGAAAAATGTGGGAGACTGAAAAAATGGGCCAGGCTAGGAATAAATAGTGGTTAAGAAAGAGGCTAAGAGAGAAGTTGCAATAGCAAAGAACAAGGCATCAGAGGCACTCTACTAGCTTCTGAAAAGTGACTCAACAGATGGCACAAAGAAATTATATTGGGTTGCAAAGCAAAGAGAGAAAGATAAAGAAGATAGTCAGACACCTTTCATAACAGATGACAGTAACAACCTGCTCACCAGTCCACAGAACATCAAAGACAGATGGAAGGAATACTTCCAGCAGCTTCTGAGTGAGGAAAGCCCCACAGAAGCTGTATTGCCCCAGACACAGCCAACAATGAAAGAAGAGTAGGAGCCCACCATAGAAGAAATAAGAACAGCACTAAGGAAAATGAAGTCAGAGAAAGCAGCATGCTCAGATGAGGTCACAGCAGATATGATAAAGATGCTGGGTGAGATGTGGAGAAATATCTAGTAAGGGTACTTATAGCAGTATGGAGAGAAAGACATATCGCTGATGACTGGAGAATAAGTATACTAGTGCCAGTCTAAAATAAGAAATGGAAATTCACAACTGCAGGCAGTACAGAGGTATCAAACTCCAATCACACTGCATAAAAGAGCTGGAGATGGATAAATGAATACACAGAGAAGTTGAAAGCAATCTGAGGGTCATTCTGCTCAACACTAGAAGTCTAAATCTCAAAATACACTCACTCAAAGCACTCCTTAAAATGGAGAACATTGACATTTGTGCTGTAACAGAGACGTGGTTCAAAGCAGCAGAATGCACCCCTGCACTACCAGGCTATAACTCATTCCACACCTTTCGGCCCCAGAACTTGGACCGAAGCTCCAAAGGTGGTGGTGATTCCATATTCATAAAGGATGCACACACCTCCAGACTGGTACCCCAACATAATGCATCAGAGATACTTCAGGTACAGCTAACACTGAGTAAGACAGAGATTCAGGTCATAGCCTGTTATAGGTCCCCAACTATGTCCCAAGACTTGCACTCCACATTCCTAAGCACCCTAGAGAATATTAGGGTCCAACCTAACACTCTCATACTGGGCAACTTTAACTACCCCTCCATTAGCTGGGAAAACTACTAATGTATCAATACATTTGCCCAACATTTCCTGGAATTCATTAATTCCAATGCCCTGGAACAGCTCGTTCTTACCCCCATTAGAGGTAGCAACATCCTTGACCTGGTCATTACTAACATGGGTGACCATTGCTCTACACCAGTAGTCAAATCCTCCCTGGTTAGATCTGACCACAAACTAATCACCTTCCAAAGCCACATCCACCCCCCCCCCCACAAAGGTAACCAGCATGAAAAACTTCTCCAAATTTAACCTTGGGCTCCTAAAATCAGAGGTGGGCTAACTTCACGGTACCCATGCAAATGGAGAATAGTTGCATGACTGCTGAATCATACACCAATGCACTGTATGAACACATACACAAATGCATGGATCTCGCCATACCCAAGAGAACCAAGATGCTCTCCTCCAAAACAAGAAAGCCAATCTGGTGGTACCCTGCCATAAACAAACTTTACAACAGAAGGAAGAAAGTGATGCAGAATAAGCTGAACTCCCAAGACTGGAAAAACTCCCTTATCAGCCTCAACAAAAAGTTGAGATCCCTCATCAAATCCTCTAAAGCTAGCTATGAAAACAAAATTATTCCAGATAGGAAAGACAACCATAAGACCTTCTATAGTTATGTAAAGTATCTCCACGGCAATACCCAGATTTGCTCTGAGCTACTGCACAATAGTACCCCCTATAACAAGCCAACAGATATTGCCAGTATACTGGCTGACAGATTTAATACCAACTTTACCCCCCCCCAAAAGACCAATTACAATACCAGTAGAATGCCAATCACCCAGTATTACTGCTGCACAGGTTAAAACAGCACTCTCCAAGGCCAATAATACAGCTTCTATGGGACCTGACAATATTGCTGGCTGTGTTCTACATGAACTACAGAGTGAACTGGCACCACACCTGTGTGCCCTCTTCAATCACAGCCTCACCTCAGGCTTTGCCCCTACCGAATGGCGCACTGCTACAGTCATCCCTCTTCACAAAGGAAGAGAGACTGCAGACCCTGGGAACTATCACCCCATTAGCCTGATGAGTCTGATATGCAAAGCTATGGAACGCATCATGAACCTAATAAACAAGGATATAGGTAATCTTCAAACTCTGGATCCCACACAGTTTGATTTGGCGAAGGGTAGATCATGCATGCTCAACCTGGTCAACTTCTTTGAGTCAGTCACCAGAGCTGTGGATGAAGGCAAGGTGGTTCATACAGCCTACCTTGATCTGGTCAAGGCCTTTGATACCATTCCCCACTCAGGCATCATAGAAAAACTCACTAAGCTAGGCATCAACCCCTATATCACTAGGTGGGTTGCAAACTAGCTCACATATAGAACCTACAGTGTGAACGTAGCTGATTTCAAGTCAGACTGACGACCAGTCATGAGTGGAGTCCCACAGGATTCAGTCCTGGGTCCTCTCCTGTTTGGTATCTACTTCCCTGAAGTCCAGGCCAACACGACGAGACTCTGGCTGACAAAGTTCACAGACGATTGCAAGTTGGGAGCTGTTATTAACTCCCCAAGTGATGCTGACATACTGCAGAAAGACCTCAATGACACCAACAACTGGTGTCTGAACCATGGCCTTAAGCTCAATTCCAAAGAATGTGTTGTCATCCCCTTTGGGAAAAACTCAGTTCCCATGAATTACCACACCGATGGTAGTCCACTGAACACAGAAGGCATTATAAGAGATCCGGGAACACAGGTTGACAGCAACCTCTCTTTTGACCACCACATTGCCGCTATGGTCAGAAAGACCTTCTATGTAACACATCTTATTACTATGGGTTTTGCATCCAGGAAGAAAGAGGTCATTGTCTCCCTCTACTCTTCCCTCATTAGGCCAGTCATCGAGTACAATGCCCCATTTAGCATGTACCTCACTAGACACTTGCAGCAACTGAATAGGCCACAAAAGTACCTCACAAAGATGATCCTAGACCTTACACACTTGTCGTATATGGACAGACTCAAAAAACTCCAACTATTCTCTGTCTCATATCGCCTACTTAGAGGCAATCTCTGGTTGACTTACAAAGTCATGTCTGACCCAGCTCTGTTAGAAATGCTACATCTAAAGAAATTCCAATCCCTCAGCACCACACCCTCCAGAGACCTCAACCTCATTACCATAGTCAACAGAATTTGCTGGAGGGACAGGTTTATAACCCAGAGACTTCCCATGGCATCGATAGACTTCCCATACATGTCAAACAGAGCACCTCACTGGCCCTCTTCAAGAGGAATCTTGTTGAGTGGATGGGAAACAGAAAATTCACCCCGGGGATCACTCCAGTGGCACTACTCGACAGAGGCGCTGGGAACTAATGTCAGGTGGCACAATGCCAGGTAATCCTATGGGCTAGGCTTCTAAAGGCTCCAGGGCCATTAGCCAAGTACACACCTATGAACGCATGAACCTATAAGCAGCTCAGATTCAGATAAGGATGCAGAACAACTGATCCAATGTTTGCAGTGAGAAAGATACTTGTGAAGAAGCTAGAGATAAGGAAAGAGTCCAACTGGGCATTCCTGGACTTGGAGAAAGCATATGACAAGGTCACAAGAAAACTGATTTAGGCAGTCCTGTGGTGGCTTAATGTCTCAGAATCAATGACTCAGCTCAGAGCCCACTGCTGTTCATACTGCTGATGGACAACATTAGCAAGCAGGTCAAAGGGGACAGATCAACAAAGCTGCTGTGGTATTACAGGCAGACTGAGCAAGTACTTCAGCAGAGGAGAGGAGAATGGAAGGCAAAACTGAAGGCGCATGGGATGAATCTGAGTACAGATAAGGCAGTTGTAATGACAGTAAATGGGGAAATCAGAAGAACTTGAGAACTAAGAAAGAAGAAAAAATATTGGAACAAATTAAGAGTTTTAAGTATCTGGCAGGGGTGGTTGAGGAGAAGGGAAGTCTGAATGAGGAGATCAATGCTAGAATCAGAAGGGCTGTAGCCAACTGGCACAGAGTATCAGGGGTAGTGTATGATAGACGAATGGCAAAAGAATCTGAAAAGTAAGGTGTGCAAAGTAGTGGTGCGACCAGTACTACTGTGTGGTATGGAAACCTGGGCAGTAAAGGGAGAGCAGCTAAGGAAGCTAGATGTGATGGAATTGAAGTGCCTGAGACAAGTGGTAGGATGCACCCTGTGGGATAGATGAAGAAATGAGGAAGAACAGAAGCCAAAGTTGCTCCACTTGCAGAAAGGTTCAAAGAAAACAGATTACAGTGGTTCATGCACATGTGCTGAAGAGCAGAAGACAATCGAGTGAAGAAATTTGGGACAGACAAGAAGAAAGTAAGAGAAAACAATAGTGTCCAGCAAAGAGGTGAAAGGATTGTGTGAGAGAAGACCTGCAACAATCAAGCATGAGTACTGAAGAAGGTAGGGGAGTGGCAATGAATAGAGAGAGAGATGGTAACAGCTGACATGACCCCCTGACCCCCCTGTAGAAAAATGGAAAAAAAGGGGTTGATGATAATGATGGCAAATAGCATTCTCTGATGCACAAATATGATCAGGTTGTTTATTGAAGTTATAACCTGTACAGTTGACAGTAGGACATCTCCCTTAGTGCCTACATCACATTGGTCTATGTACCTCAGATGCATGTATGATGCTACAGTACATAGACCCACACAAGACTTCCTAGTATGAATCAGCTAATATGCTCTAAGGTGGGTGACTGTCACTATTCAGTTTCCTTGCAGGTGTTGTCTTCACTCTCACCCCCTGGTGTGGATGATAATGTTCTGTGGAAAGTATGTTACCTGTGGAAATACACTACCTACTATTATGCTTGTTCATTTGTCAGCATATTATGTGGCATGGCAGACACCACTGCTTGATATTTTCTGTGCATACTACTGAGAACCACCAGACGTCATATGGAAACTGATGCAAATACTTTGAGTAGACAGGATATATGGTCCATGATGGCTCTTATATGGGATATGCAACAGCTTGCAGGAGGGTATATTGCTGTTATGAGCTATGGTGGCAATGGGTAGCTGGTTTTATTGATGTTAATTATGCTACATTATATGTTTTCTAATATCGAGGAGACTTTCATGATCTAAGCAGTGTAAGTCACATATCTGCCATGTTTCGTTATTATATAACCCTCCTGTGAACTGTACATAGATATTGGTGCTACACTGTATGTTATCTAACATTGAGAAGGCTTTATGTTCCAAACAGTGTAAGTCAAATATCTTCCTCATCTAGTTATCATATAGCCTTCCTGTGTCTTGTACGTAGATGTTGGTACTACTCTATATGCTATGTAATATTGAGGAGTCTTTCATGAGCCAATTAGTTTAAGTCACGTAAGTGCCACATTTAGTTATCATATAACCTTCTTTTGCACTGTTCATAGATGTTGGTATCATTAGCAGTACACATGTTCCACCACTTTATGGAATGGTACTCCTTTTTGTTCATGCCCATATCTCACTCTTGTGAGAACATTATGGCTATATTTTATAGTCTGCAGATCTTAAGACACTGTGTAATTAATTTAACAACATAATCTGCCTGTTTGTTTTTTTTTTTTGTCTGTCCACTGCACAACATAGGAATCATATATGACCACTGATGTGACATGGCATCTAAAAGCTATTCTAGAATATGTGTTGCTTGTGCCTATGATAATACACTGGCATCACTCACTTGTTTCTATAATGTTTCAATTACCAGGATATCTCATGTGACATATACATTCATCTCCATTGCTATGTGTGTGGCCATCTTCAGCCTGCATGTATATTTGTATCCCTGCTAGTGCTTTACCTTCAGCAGGATTTTCAAATCCTACTGTGTACTCTTTACTCAGGGTCTAGCTTATGCCCCATACCAGGGTTCACCCTTCAGGTGACAACCAGGGATGGGACTTAATTATACTAGGGTATTTACTGCACAAGGTGTAGAGTCATCCTCAGTGGATCACTAGGGTTGTTATAGTAACCCAAGTTGTCTGTTGAAAAGATCCTCCATTTTGTTACATTTATTGTTTTCCCCTGATAATTCACTACACTGCACTTCCATATTGCTAATGAAACTATTTTTTCCTATAACTTTCTCTCTTTTTCAACTGTTGCATTTCCATTTCACTAGTTGTTTTTCTAATCAGAGTGTAAACTTGCTGAGAGTAGTTGTGATTGTTCAGTGCAGGGACTAATTTACTGCTGTTTCTGAGCATTAGATGCTACTGGCTGGAATTGTAGCTGCATTATTGGTTCTTTTACTTTAGCTCCTCAGTTTAACAGTGTTTGTAGCCACCTTCCATTCCCATTTCCTAAGACTCATGAAGAGAAAGCTAAAACACATGTACTAAGAGAATATTTTTTTTGTGTTTTCCAGACTCCTCATATTGAACAACAAATTATGTCATATTGCTGCACTAGCATAATTGTATCCTAGAACCCTCACAGATGTGCAGTAGCAAGGCCTGCCTAAATCTCGCCCACCACCCAAGATCCAGTAACGTGTATAAACATTCAGTGAATATTAATGGAGATGTCCTCATCTGCCTCATAAATATTCATCAGGTATTCAGCAGGTCAGTACAGACTAACTTTAAGCAAATTACACAATTAAAAATTAGCATTAATTACACAAGTGAAAATGGTCTATAAAACGGTGCCTTTGCATAGTCCTCTGTTCATAGCTAGTAAGATTTTGACTGTCAAGGTCCACATTGCTATCATTGTGCTATGGTCTGACCAGAAACCATGCCTGTGTGAGAGGGTGTGCATTTGCCAATTAATAGTGAGTTGGGAATCCATGAGCTTTTCTATAACTTTTCCTAGTGTCAGAAAAATGGAAATCATAATCTAATTGCAATGCTTGAATACTGTAGTGTAAAAAAATATATAAGTATATGTAATTTCTTTTAATTATGTCAGATTTTGTGCATTCTGTATATTCATGCCGCATGCTCTTTTTGTTGTAGTACGTGAAATGAATATGCTGTATTTATTCAGTTAGTTATTTCTGTGACTTTGATTTTAACTTTTTCTAATTTTAGGCTTAATGTATAAGATTTGTTCTAGGGTGCCTAGTTTATGCATAATATCAATGGCAAATCTGCATGTTAGTCCATCATGCTTCATTTGCATATGACATCACTGCCATTTGGCATGTCAGTCACACAGACCATGCCCACGTCTGTGCAGTCCAAACATGAGGGGTACTAGGATACAGTTATATCACTGCACTTAAATTTATTTTGGTATTTTTCAGTATTTTTGCTTATTTTATTGAATGTTATAACTTGTTTACTGTTTGTGTGACTAAAGTCAATGGCTTTGTGTTTTAAATGCCTGTCTAGCCATATATAAATCTATTGGCACTGCCTTCTACTTAAACAAAATATTTCTCCTTTGATTTTTCACCCTTTCCCCACTTCTATTTCAGTTTATGTAGTTTCAGTTAAAATGGCTTATGTTTTGCATTCATTATACCACTGACTGCTTGTGTTTTTAATAGATCCTCCATTTTGTTAAACCGAGTGCTTTTGTTTGATAATTTGTTAGACTGCACCTGCTTACTGCTAATAAAACTGCTTTCCCTGTAATTTCAGTGCTAATAAAACTATTTCCCTGTAACTTCCCACTCTTGTTATACTCTTGCATTTACCTTTTACTTTAAAGTACAGTTAAAGTTAGTTTTCTAGCTAGAGTGTAAATTTGCTCTGAGCAGTAGTGATTGTTTAGAGGCAAAGATTATTTTACTGCTGCTAATTCTGTACTATTAGCAATGGAGCTCTAGCTGCTTTCTTATTGGTTCTTTCACCGTAACTCCTCAGCTTAACAGTGCCCAGCAGCACTCCACACAAGACTGTGCTACACTGTATGCAACAAATGCAGGTACTTTCATTTTCAAATTCTTTCTTAGAAACTTGGTTAACTCCACCTCCAAGTTGTAGCTGAATAAACTGCACAGTTAAGCTGTGGTGCATTGTTGCATGTCTGAAGCTGATCTTACAGACTGTCTAGATAAATTATTTACTACAAATTTGGTGTTGGTACTCAAACCACATTTTCTCTCTCCACACTTACTAGTATATCCAAAATCAATACCTTAACTACAAGCCAAAATGCTTCCCTTGGTAGCTTCCCTTGGTAGATGCCTACAAAGGTTCTGGTGTGCGTTAAAGGACAAGTTGCTCTTCATATGTAGACTCAGGTTGCTCTTTTATACACCACTTCAGTAAATCAATTCCAAGCCTTATGGGTGCTATTCCCTGTTCAGCCACATTAATAAAAATAGGGAACCATGGATTAGCATTTCCCACTGTCTCTGTAGCCAGATCTGTGGCCAGCTTGGCTGAAATGGACATTCTGAAGCAATGTAGCAATTCCTCCATCTTACCTGAAATCACCTTCTACTTCAACAAATTTAAACAGATCATGAGAGATGCAATTATATAATGTTACTGTTGTCAAAGCTCTCACATGAAGGCATTAAAATATGGAGCAGGTTGTCAGTATTACACAACACCATAATAAACCAATCACAGACAGCTCATATTAAACACATAGACCTACATATGCTGAAGCACTTAAAAGTAACTTAGCTAAACCACAACGGTGTTTTAAATGTAACTAACAAACAAGTATCCTTAACGACCTTACAAAAACACAACACATTCACCACCTACCATGACACATATATCTATGAGTCTCATTGTTTCATACAAAAAGCCTATCCAGCAAACCTCTTCACATCCAATATTCTATTTATAGGTGACTCCACAGGGAAACACATTAATGGACAACTAACCACACTATTCAGTTGGAGGATCAAAATCAGTTGTCTATCAGGTGCCAGGATACACCATATCAGACATATGATCACAGGTTTATAGTTCTATACTAGGTTAATGACCATCATGGCTGGTATAAGCTTAGCTGCGCAATCCAACCCAATTGTATGGGATGTGTTAATTAGGAAGTTTTTTTGAGATTATGGTGGAAGGGGGCATGTTAGTTTGGGCATTACTGTCTGCCTGTGTCTATCAGAGATGGAGGTCAGACTCAGGGTGAATTTCTGATTTCCCATACATTGGTCAAAATTATGCTTAAATAGGGTTAGGGATGGTCCCTGCTTAAAATTGATGGGGAGCCTGTTCCAGAGCATATGGATCCTCTGAGACACATATCTTTCTCACCAACACATCTTATTTATGTCACAAGCAAATTTAAAATACTTGGATCTAGTGGTTCTGATTCTGTTCATTTTGTGGTTGTACAAAAGGTCCAGCAGGGCTGGATTTAAAGATGACTTGTATAACAGGCATATATTGCCTCTCAGTAACCTGTAGGAAACAGAGTATAGAGTCAGGGCTTTAAGGCAATCTGAAAAAATTCTCTGTCAACTGGATTTGCTCAGCTCTTTCTGGTCACTGCACTTACACTTTGTGCCACATGCACTGAAGATACTGCACTACATATCACACAGCTATAGTGCATGCAGATGTAAATGGCTTGAGACATGCCCCCTGGACTGTATGAAGAGAGATACAATGGAACTCTCAGAATATGTGTTTGAGGAAGGTAGAAACATAGCCTTGAGCAGCATCATACCATCACTCCAACAATTATCTTAACTTCTGTTATCATTATGGGGAGTCACAATATATGTATATGTTTGTGTATCTGGAATGAGAATGCTACTTTTCCAGGGATAGCTTGCACCTATACCCCAAGGCTTTTGCATGTTGGTGAAATCCTTGTACTTATCCATAGTGCCTTTTCAGGCAATATCAGTCTTCCAAAGCTTTCAGCGTAATAAAAAAAAAAGATCCAGAAAACATAAAAATATTGCTGCTGCTAGAAGCATTAACAAAAAAATCTCCACTTCCTACAAGCATTCTTACCCTGAGAAACATCAGTATTTGCATTATCATTGAGGCCTTGCTCAAGACCAGTGACAGCTCTCTATCTGTGCAGGGTTTCAATACCTACTAAATGATCAGGTCCACCACACTAGGTACTTAAGGCAAAAGTGTTTCCATATTCTTAATTCACCCCCTACTTAGCACCCATGTCCCTAATGGAAAAGGGCAACAAGTAAATGTCCATACATATTCTTGTTCTGTCCAGCTCCAGGTTTTTCTTCCACATAATATAAGGGCTAAAGAACTTACAGAGAATACAAAGCCAGGCTTCTTAAGATCTTCACAGGTTGTAGCCTAATAAATACCTATGAAGCTATAAAATAGCAATAAAAGTTATCAGTACAATCCTTGTTCTGTATGCTTTATCAACAACATTTCATCAGTGTTTACATTTCTTCATTTTCAAAACACATTTAAAATTTAGATGGCCATTCATTTCTGGTGGTCAAGTTGCATTCACAGTATAAAAACCTGAGATGGCCAAAGTAATTAAAATATCAACTGTAACAGTTGCATTCTTCAGTTTTTAAAACACATCTAGAGAGCCCAACAAAATAAGCCTGATGTTCTTAAGAGCAGGTTTCAGCTTTTTCTCTGCTAGTACAGTTAATGGCTTGGTCTTGGATACTGTAGCTAAAAACGTATATACTTGCATGTAAAATGGTGGCAGATAAATATGGGTAGTCTTTAGTGTAATCAATAAATGATTAATGTGATGTTTAACATAATCCAGTTGCAGTGACTGTTGCTGGCTGTAGTCTGTATAGGTTGAAATATAGATGTTTTGAAAAGTTATTAAGTGCTTCCAATTTTTTCTTGGTTTTAGTCAATGTGCATCAAGGGACAGATTGCAAAACATGTTATGCAGATGAACTAGCAGGGATATAAATATGATGGATTCCTAAATCTGCATAGCTTAATAAGGGATCCTGGAGCCCTATTCACAATTCCAAAATGAGACTCGAGCTTGTAACACCTTTGGACATAGAAATTTAAATGGGACCAAGTAAAGCCAGTAGGTCTTCTGTCACAAGTGGAGTTCTGCCTGCATGCTGGTTTTGTTAGTTCAGACATTACTTCCTGCTGGACAGGTCAGTAGCTTGCAATATGAGTATCAGCCAGCAGTTGATGAGGTATTGCAGGCTATGTGTATTTGTTGGGTGTGGGGGACAAGGGCTATAATAACCGCAGTTGTTATTCTGTGTGAGTTTTCTCATCTGTAAATGTGGCACAACTCAATTATAAATATTTTCTTAAATTTGGATAATGCTTTATTATTATTGTAGCCCTGCTGTATATCCCAATCCAAGTTGTCAGATAGGGTTATTAACATATGACAGACTTTTTACTTATCCTGCATGCATTAGCACAGATGAAATACAGGTGGTGCTATGGTGACAACCAACATCGAATTGGCTTTGACAGTCATATAGCATGTTCATGGGTTTCGTCCTAAGCCAGGAATAGGTAAAGAAATTCATTTAGATTGATTTTTTTTAATCTCATTAGCTCATCCTGAAATAGTGGTGGCATTTTTGTAGCCTTGCGTATTCCCTGATGTACACTGCTCCCAATATGACACCAGACCTGAGGGGGAAGCTACTTTTTACTACTATGATATACTTGCAGGATGGCAGAGGCCCTCCATTATATTACTGTGAAGTTTTTGGAGTCTTGCTGTAGGTGAATGTTATACAAATATCACTGGTGACTTATGAGTTAGAATACTTTGGTCCTGAAGCACATTCATTCCATTTTAAGAAAGATGTGTGATTTCCTGACAGTCTTGAAGCCTGAGGAGGTTATTTGACTTTTAACGTAAGGAGGGATTCATTTTTTCTGACTATGATTTGAATGTGGCAGCTAGAGAAGAACAATAATAGTGAATAAAGTGGAAGAATCTTTGTTTTATATAATGCAAGACAACAATGTTAGTTTAGAATGAGGAAAATAAATCAGCAACCATTGTTCAGACATACTTGTTATTTTGCCATGTTTCTGAGTAATTTGTTAGAAGTGGACTCAGTAAGAGACAGTATTAGGGCTGATTTTAGTACCACTTTGATTTCTTGGAGTATTGATGTTAGATGTTTTTGTAGATTTTAATTGCACCTAGAATTTACATAATTATTTGTGAGCATGTACACCAAAAGTTAAAGTGATGATAGTCTAAATGCCACAAAATTTATTGAGCTGAACTCAACCAATGTGGTCCATATTCAGAATTTACTAATGATAATGTAGTTAACAGAACTTAAACATTTCTGAGATTGCAAACATTGACTCATCACTATAAAGAAGTTTATGGTGAGCTCTGCTGCTTTCAACAACTTGCAAAGGATTGTCATATTTTCTGTTAAGTCAATACTCAAAACTAGGCATGCAAAACACCAGCTTATCTGCATTCAAAAGGAGCACAGCTGTAATTAATGTATGTGGAGGGCTGTTAATAAAGCAATGAAGAGGGAAAGTGGAGCAGGACCTTGCATAATGGAATGCATGTTTGCAGGGTAATTGTGTACACAGCACTTCTAGCTGATTTGGATTCTACAATATTGTATGAATTGTTGAAACTATGCTAGTCTTACCTACTTAAATGTGATAGATAGAGTGAAATGATTAATTATATCATGAAGATGGCACTTGACATTGTGTTATTCAGCAGATCTTTACATATGTTATGAGTAGTTGATGTGATGCGCCATTTAAAGAAACAGTGGTGGTTTGCAACCAGCTGACTGTACTGTCTGAGTTGGTGAGATAGTTGCAGACAATTAGCATTCTGAAGAATTATGTGAAGTATAGGAGGAACTAACCATGATCTAGAATGTTTTATATATATAAACATAGACACACACAAGCATACACACAAAAATGAACTCACACACACACACACACACACACACACACACACTCTTTCTTGTCTGGATGAAGCTACAACTGTTTATCTCTAGTCTGTTGTAGCTTTATCTACATATTAATGAACCAAGTTACTCCCTTATTAATGAGCCAGTTGATCCCTTCTTCCTTTTAAATCTGTGATAGTTAAGTACTTGAGAGGTAAGGAGTGAGGGAAAATCCTTGATGTTCTAAGAAAAAATCAAATTATATACAGAAATCTAATGTTCTCAATTTATTCAGTTATACCCTCAAAATTTCCAGAAGTGGGGACTACTAAACAGTCACTTAAAGGCAGTAGTTATGAATAAAAACATCTTTTTTACAAAAGTAAAGGTTATTTTTAAATTACTCTAAACATTTTTATTTATACACTGATAGACACTGTTCAGATAGTCCTCTCCATAAATAAGTAATTAAATAAGCAGCTTCCTTATAGTGATCACTCAGCTCAAGACAGTCTTTAGACTTTTAATTTTTTATGCATATTTGAATCTGCTGGAAAGTGATTGTGTTTATGATTCAAGAGTTTTAAATAATGTAACAATGTAAATGTGTTTATTAGTATTCTCATAAAATGAGCATCTTGGTAAGTTTCAAACATAATTCATATTCACATTTCTTCTGTTAAGAGTAGAATAAACAATATAAATCACTTTTCTCATTCTATAAAAAGGAAAAAGAGTTTGTTAGTTTCCATAGTAACAAACAATTAAGGAATTTATTGTTAAACAATTATTTGACAAGATAAAATGTGTTTGTGTTTTTTCTAACTGGAGATGGTGTAAGAGATTATGCTTAAATATTCATATTACTATCTTCTTAATTTTTATTAAGGTATGCGTAATAGAAGTTTATCACTTAAAGGCAAAATTTGCAACTTCATTTTTTCTGTTGTTTCAGTGTATGCCATTTTCTTAATTAAGATAAAATAATTCTCTGCATGATATTATTTGGTGATTTATGAGCACAAATCTGGATCTAGTGATATTGTCGATGATTTCAACAAGTTAAACAAATAGTGTAAATTTATACTTATACATTTAGAAGGAAAAATCCAGAATCTATGGTACCAAGTAGCAAAGAAAAATTGCATAATTTAATTAACAGATCATATAAACAATTACAAAAATACATAGTTAAGAAATGACATTTTAATTCTTTCTTAGAACCTGACAAACCTATTTATAGGCAAACTAGCACATATTTCTGAGATAAACTTATTGGCATAAAAAGCTATTATAATGTACAAATGGGTAAAGCTAATTAGAAATGTCTCAACTATATAAAGACACATATTAATCTGTACATTTTTAGCTAATGATTAATGCAAACCAGTGAAGAAGATATGATATAACTAGTTTGGCTATACATATTGTGATTTTAAAACAATTATTTATTTTATTTTTAATTCTTTAATTAATAGACTATGTTTGTTATTAGTAACATTATTTCCTTGGATCATGTGCTATATTACAGGAGATTGTTTTGGATTGCTTTCAAAAATAAAAACAAACAGCTGGATTAATTAGGGTTTATTTAATGTATGAGGTCTTAATTGTTTTAAACTTTGTATGATTAATAGCCCACATCTGGTCTCACTCAAATATAAATAAGAATATTATATTAATTACTGGCTTTCAACTAAGAAGGAGCATGTTCATTTTTGCAATAATCAAAATAAGAATTTTTTATTCTTCTTATAATGTGGTTCCATTTTTATTTGTCAGTTTACCAGCAAAACCGATCTATAGTGATTAATTATTCAAAAGATATTTCATATAAACTGACCTATGATTTAAATTAAAGTTAACTGGACATTTGTTTATGTCTGTGAATCAGTGTATAGTATTCCAAATACTTTTACTTAAGATTCTTTGATTAATGTAAATTTCAAAACAAGAATGTGATTTGGCATGACATGGGAACCTACAATTTGGCAATGTTTGTATGTAGTTGAATTGTAAAGACCAATAAAGTCATTTGATTATATTAACTCACTGTAGAAATGTATAAAATGTATTTTTCAACTTTAGTGTCTATTTGTCTAATATGGATCAACTTTTTAATTATAAGTAATTCTGTTTTCTTGGTACTATAGTAAGAGCTAGAACTATTTTGATTCTTACATGCTGTTGTATGAGTCAAAGCTAATTTCAGAATATAAATTACAAAAAAGTATAGTTTTATGAGCCACTTGGAAACTGAAATTATAATTCCTTTTATTTCAGAAAATGGCTATAGATTTTATTCAAATTAAAGGATGAATTTTTAGAGAAATTATTCAAACAGTTATTAGCTATGGTCAGAACACTAGCTTTTTCTGTTTTATTTTGTTTGACTGTTGCATCTAGTGTACTTCGTTTACTTACAAGATGATATATTTTGGCTATTTTTTGTTGCTATAAATTTCTTACAACAACTTAATAGTATCGATATGTCTTGCATTGCAATTCTTGTGCTACAAATTTTATAAATAACCAATCTGCTGATCGTGTTGACAATGCAATGCAGGTAATTAGGGATTTAGTTCATATTTTTCTGCTTTTGTTATTGTTATACAGCCACTGTTTGAGTGCTTGCAGCAATATGCTGGCATTCTTTTCAACCATATTTCTAAGTGCACTTGAAAGATCTTGACAACTGGAGATATAACTTCAGAATAGAATAAAACTAATGTTGAATTAATAGTTTGGATTTCTTTATGTGGTTAAGTAACAGGATATTGCACTGATTTAACCAAATAAAGCATTGGAAAAATTCACACCCCCCCGGATTCATGAAGCTCAGCGCAAGGCCGGTGTAAGGCCTGCGCTGGCCGTGCAGCATATAAATGGTGTAGTAGCGCCATATGCATATTAATGAAGGTGCGCCACTACCATATCCACGTGCATAGGACACATGCGTGAGTGCATGGGGCATTACTAAGCTGCGCCCGGAGGCGTGTCAATGTTGGCTGGCGATGAGCAACCTAAACTGCTGAATATTATAGCCTGCCTGCAATAGTAATCGCACCTATCAGTGTCCGTGGATAATGAAACATATGCAAAGCATGCAAGACAGTTCCCGGCCACACAAAATGGAGAACCAAACAGAAATACACGCAACACAATATGAGTTTCCGTCCATGGAACAAATTGTATTTAAAATCATGTGTCCGTAATGTACTGCGCTGTCAGTAGTTATACCCAGTGGAAGTGAAGCGCATCATGTCAGCACGCCGCCAATACACATGTCTAGCCCCATGGGCATGGTCACCAGCAGTCCCACAGTGGTAGTGATAGTACACAGCTGGGCAGTTGTGGCTATATAACAACCGTAAAGAAACCTGACAGTCCAAATTGTATACCAAACACACACAAACATATGTATATTAAAATGTGCAATACACATGAACAGGAACGTAACCGTCACATACACATAGGATGCCATATGCGGAACCGGGATATCCAAAAGCAGAACCCATGCATGAAAATGCACTATGCAACATTCCCTGTATAGCACATAACCCACACCCATGTCCGAATGTCCACCAAATCCAGCTACCAGCCTTGCGCATCCGTACACCTACACATAGCGAGTATTCCCCATATGTAGTAGGAAGTATCGTCCTAGGCAGTGTCAGGATTGCAAATATGTATCCCATGTTTCTAAACATCCCATCACAGGTATGTAAATCCAAATGCCCGCGCGTTAATGTTTCGGCAAAATGTGTGTACATCCCGCGTGGGATAAGTAATCTGCTGAAACCTCAGAGTTGTTTACACGCCACGGTGTCCATTACTATACACATCTGGACAAAACATGTATGTGTAGTCACGGTACTGTTCAGTTTCTACACAGACATGCAAATCATACTACGCAGGATAGAACAGCTGTCCACCATGCAGATCACCCCACTAGGGTTGCCACCTGTTCAGATGGCCAAGGTGGGACATCCCTTGTAAAAATGTGAGAATTTGCAGGATAAAACATACCCCCGGCCAGTGCAAAGGACAAAATTACACGTGTATGCCAAGATAAAAGCTTATCCCATAGCATTTGAATAGCTTATGCTATCCCAAATAATAGTTATGTGTACCAGATACAAAATACCTGTATCATGCAACTAGTAAAGAAAATAAGAAATATATTATTGTCTTAAAATCACAGGACATTTGCCATGTCTTAGGTGTTGTCACAGGACACAACTGTCCAAAGTGGGACCTCCCCTCACAAAGAGGAACAAGTGGTAACCCTACTCCCCACTGAATTATCGACAGTATATATTCAACTCAATCACATACCAACACCACCTCTCAACCTATTACAGCAACAAAACCTGGACAAAGCCTAAAAGGATGGGTGGACAAATAGGGACAGATGTAATTACTGCTCTCACAAGCTTCGAAAGTTCACTGAATAATAGTATGTACATAAGCAGGAAATGTTGTGAAGGATGTGGGGTAGTTCCCAGTATTACAGAGGTCCGTACATTTATACTGTAACAAACCATCACATATGTTGACTGTACTACTGCATACCCATAGTTAATTCATAGTTAAGTCATGTGCAAAATAATAACCCTCGTAAGAATGAATACAGGAAATAGTCAAATGTGAAGGAACACCACTCACCATGGATTATGTATTGTAACCACTCCCACCCATATTATATATTGCCAACATCATAAGCTGCTGACAGGTGCCCAAACACCTGTGTCTGTAACACAGATTAAATGTTTAAAATGGACAAACCCTGTCCATGTGCTTTGTCTGACATTTGAACATGGTCAGAGCAGTTCCGTTCACCAAGCGGACAAGCCTAAACCCAGATCACCACATGAACACCCTGACAATTAAAGACCTGTATGTGTCAGGACTATAAGCCTTTGGGTTCTGAATATCCCTGCAGTGATTAAATATGCAGCTTGGGTCCAGAGCAGTAGGGAATAGGGAATGTGTAACATGTAGTACAGCATTTTTCCCAGCAGGAGAATGGATGCCTGTGACGTAAGTGAAGCGGTGAGGCATATGTTAATGTAGCTATGTACTATGGGTATGCATATAAATGAGTCAGAACAACAAACGTATAGTGGTTACAGCATCCGACCAACGTGAATGCAGTCCCGGTTGAACTACGACTACAGCACATATAATGTGAAAGTGTAATGAATGCATCTGTGCTGTACAGACAGTTAAATATGTAAAGGTGAACGTGTGTTTCGCATACGTCCATTAACCGGATTACAGATAATTACTGGTACTGTCACAAGTAATAAAGCCCACGTAAGCACAAAGACTTAGTAAACATATGTAACTGACAATAAGGATATGCATGCGCGCCTGCGCGTAACCCACAATAAGGAAATGCAAGTGCGCCTGTGCGTGTGTGATCCGCTCACAGCATAGTAAATGAATGCTGTTTCCCCCACGTTAGTAATACATGGCTCAAACCTGTTAACCTCGTAAAGTATGAAACCGGACAAAGCCATGCAAACTACCGATACAAATAGGGACAAACCCCAGATATGTGCCAGAACAAACATAGAAAGTAGATAGAATAACGGGTGTGTCAGTAGCATGTATTCTCTGAAGGGTATGCAGTCGTAACCTGAACTGCTTGCCAGAATTTCCCACCGTAAGTCTCAAATGAAATGCCACTACACTGCCAGATAGACACAGGTTTATGTAAAACACACCGAAGATAAAGGGGCAACCAGCTGTACACTCTGCGACAATCTGTATAGTGGAAAGGTATGGTATGGATATAGATATATGTGTATACACATAATCCACAGACGTAAACCAAAGCAAGTTATGAAATGAGGATTGTACATGTATATATGTATACACAACAGACTTATGTCCCGTAGATATGACATATGTACATAAATAGGCCATGTTATAGCTAATATGGGTAGACAGACCTGCACAAAAGGTGAATAAACCGCTGTATTCCAAACCATTGGCCAGAAAGTGACAGTCCAGCAAGTTCTACACTTTAAACATGCAGATAGGTGTCCATTGCAGGACTCCAAAAATTGATCCTTACGTAGTGTCAACCGACATTGACGCAAAATAAGTGACCTCAGCAAATACGAAATAGCTGTACATGCAACAATATCAGGTGCAAGGGTGATGACACATGTGTCGATAGAATGTATGACATACGAACTGATATCCGGAGAGTGGGGAGTGCATATAAGTGTCTCCACACTTCAGTACCGCACACATTAAACATGTGTAATGGGTACTGTAGAGGGTTGTCAGGTATGGGAATCATGGGTATGCAGAAATGGGCCTAGGTGTTGTTTGGCAGAGATTTCATAGGCCCGCCCGTGGGAGTGATGTGGGTATAGCACACGCCTATATTCTCAATATTGGGGCAAACCATCCACTGGATATTGCGGAAACCATTTTGGCAATATGTAGGGCCCTATATCAGTGTCATGTAGGCGATTATCATGGATGGACATGCGTACGACCAAGATGGTACCCATAACTGGCAAACTGTCAGAATAACACAGCTGCACTAAGGCATAGTACATGAAATACAAATAGGGAATATATTAGATATACCCCAGACAAAGTCAGAACATTGTGAGAATACTGGCGTAGCCATGAATACGGATGTTATGAGTGTTACTAATCATGTAATGGAAATGTCAGTCACTATTATCTACCGCACAGTTCGTAATGCCTTGCCAGCAATTTATCAGAAAGGCACATCACTATGACAAATGTAACAAGGGCAAAGGTCAAACGTCAGGGCGTTTACCCATAATGTGTACAGGTTAGGGGTATGAAGGTAACCTGTCCAAAATACATGTACAGAACTAGTGATACTAGGTGGACAGGTGAGAAGAAAGACATCAGGACAAATGAGAAAACATGTACAAGTCATACGCATGTACTCCGACAAATGTGAATGACAACGTATGCCCTGTGAATGTCAATGTGGAAGGTTAATAGACACAAAAGTAATGTGTCCCTCAGGGTGTCATGCAGTGTCACCGTAACAATGTCCAGTCCCCCATACACGTACGTGAGCTCTGCCACTGCCATAAAGCGCAAATACCGGCGCACACATACGGTACATGATAGACCAATTAGTGTGGATAAGCAGCTGTTGGCCTGTGTGAGGAATACAACTGTCTGGGTGGGTGTGTCCTGCAATATAAATGTAATGGCATGTGGCCTGTGATGCCACCATACAGTGTGTGTATTGGTGTCAGAAAGTTGATATTTTGTATCAGACACATACTTTGCAACTGTACAGATTTACGCAGAATGTGCAGAGTTCTGCCTCATATGTTTGGTGTGTTCCACGTAACAACAGTAACATTCTGGCACTTTCATGATAACCGAAGACATGAAGAGGAGAAAACGCTGAGAGAAGAAGGGAGCCACTTTTGAGATTTTTAGTATTTTTTCTCTGTTTATTTGCTAAGTTTTTCTGCATAGTTGCCTAGTTTGAGCATTTTCTGGCTTGTTAAACTTGATTTCTGCATTAGTAGCTGTATTTAAAATACAACCAAAAGCTGTTTACTGAATTTCCTGTTTGCACTTAATTTTAAAATCGTTTTTTTCTCAAAACTTGCATATTTTCTGTCTTTGACCTAGCACTCTTGTGTGGGGTCATTTACTGCACTGTTATAACTTGATATTACTTGTGAACCTCTGCTATCTCTGAAAAAACAAATAAATCTTGCTTTTTCCCACTTTTCTGAGATTTAAAAAAGTTCAGTCACAGGCTTGCTGTTCCTGAACTGTTTGTAAGTTTCTGTGAGGCCATTTTTGCTTGGGCTAAGGGAAAGTCTCTCTGTTGATCAGTGGCAGTGAAAAACATTGAGCAGCTCCCCTGCCCCCCGTGGGAGTGGTTACTGACTTGAAACTGTAGTTTTATTGAACAGTAGGGGTCATTTCCAAAACTCCTTCATCTTCCTCTCTTAAAACCTAGTTGCCTCATGGGTTTGGCATCTTTTCAGGCTTGTTGGCTGTTGGTGAAGCACCCACCAAGAGGAGAAAATGCTGAGAGAAGAAGGGAGCAACTTTTGAGATTTTAAGTATTTTTTCTCTGTTTATTTGCTAAGTTTTTCTGCATATTTGCCTAGTTTGAGCATTCTCTGGCTTGTTAAACTTGATTTCTGCATTAGTAGCTGTATTTAGAGCACAACCAAAAGCTGTTTACTGAATTTCCTGTTTGCACTTAATTTTAAAATAGTTTTTTCTAAAAACTTGCATATTTTCTGTCTGTGACCTAGCACTCTTGTGTGGGGTCATTTACTGCACTGTTATAACTTGATATTACTTGTGAACCTCTGCTATCTCTGAAAAAACAAAAAAAAATCTTGCTTTTTCCCACTTTTCTGAGATTTAAAAAAGTTCAGTTACAGGCTTGCTGTTCCTGAACTGTTTGTAAGTTTATGTGGGGCTATTTTTGCTTGGACTAAGGGAAAGTCTCTCTGTTGATCAGTGGCAGTGAAAAACATTGAGCAGCTCCCCTGCCCCCCGTGGGAGTAGTTACTGACTTGAAACTGTAGTTTTATTGACCAGTAGGGGTCATTTCCAAAACTCCTTCATCTTCCTCTCTTAAAACCTAGTTGCTGCATGGGTTTGGCGTCTTTTCAGGCTTGTTGGCTGTTGGTGAAGCACCCACCAAGAGGAGAAAACGCTGAGAGAAGAAGGGAGCCACTTTTGAGATTTTAAGTATTTTTTCTCTGTTTATTTGCTAAGTTTTTCTGCATAGTTGCCTAGTTTGAGCATTTTCTGGCTTGTTAAACTTGATTTCTGCATTAGTAGCTGTATTTAGAGCACAACCAAAAGCTGTTTACTGAATTTCCTGTTTGCACTTAATTTTAAAATTGTTTTTTCTCAAAACTTGCATATTTTCTGTCTTGACCTAGCACTCTTGTGTGGGGTCATTTACTGCACTGTTATAACTTTATATTACTTGTGAACCTCTGCTATCTCTGAAAAAACAAAAACAAAAAAAAATCTTGCTTTTTCCCATTTTTCTGAGATTTAAAAAAGTTCAGTTACAGGCTTGCTGTTCCTGAACTGTTTGTAAGTTTCTGTGAGGCCATTTTTGCTTGGGCTAAGGGAAAGTCTCTCTGTTGATCAGTGGCAGTGAAAAACAATGAGCAGCTCCCCTGCCCCTCGTGGGAGTGGTTACTGACTTGAAACTGTAGTTTTATTGGCCGTATTGGGTCAATTCCTGGCTCTTTCCAGCCCTGCTATCAAGCACGCTTTAGCGTGCTTTAGCGCGGAGTTGCCACTAGAGCAGCATCGGGCAGCGCCGGTTTAACAAGGTTAAACTTTTTCTGGCTCCATAAAGTCTGTTCTTCATTTTTTCCCTTAGAACTGCTCTACTAGTAATCTAAACAGTATATCCCTTAACTAAAAGCAGCACTTGTTCCTAAAGCTTTTTTTTTTCTCCAAAAAAAAAAAAAAAAATCTCAGCACTTGTCTTAAAAGCATCTTCTTTTCAGGCTTAGCACTTCTGTATTATACAAAGTCCCTCACTAGCGACCCCCCCCCCAGGAGTACCCACTTCCTTACTAAGTCCTCTCTCATTCAGTTACACCCCAAACTTCTTAATTTCTCTAGCATGTCGAAGGGCCAGATGCTGGCGTCCTCTCCTGTCCAGTTGGTGAATCTGGGAATATTGAGGCAATGTTACAACTGCCTCATGTACACAGACAACCCTCTCCTCCTCCCACATAACACAAATACTTGCGGGAGATGCAGCTATTTAGCCAAACTGGAGGCTGAGCTCTCTCAACTCAGGACTGGCAAGACCAGACAGGAGGAGAAGGCAACTACACACACCACAAAACCAGTCTCACATAAAACTATCACAACAATGAATCAAACACATAAACACACAAAGACATACTCGGAGGCTCTGAGCAAAAATTTACCTAAACAGCAGAGGCCTCCAAAGCAGACACCCAAGCAACCGCCACCTCATGACACACCACAGGCAACACATAAAACACAAAATCAGTGTGCAAAGCAGTCACAGCCCTTAAGGCCAAATACAGCACAAAACATACTTGTCATAGGTGACTCCATAGTCAGACACACTGACGTCCCACTCACCAGGCTGAACAAGGAGAGGGTCACAGTAAGCTGCCTATCGGGCGCTAGAATCTGCCACATAACACAAGCACTCGGGTCACTCCACAGCAAGTACAAATATGACACAGTCATTGTCCATGCTGGTGTGAACGGCCTGAGACGTACCTCCCTGGACTACATGAAAAGAGACATAGAGGAGCTCTCTGATTATGTAGCCCAGGCAGGTATGACCCTGACCCTGAGCAGCATCCTTCCTTCACCAAGAATGATGCCACAACATAGAGACAAGATGATCAGCTTTAACAGTTGGCTTAATTTCTGGTGTCATTCAAAGGGGATCCAGTGTCTGTCTGCCTGGGATGACATGCTTGACAAGCCACGCTGCTTTGCAAGGGACGGCTTGCACCTGTCACCCCTGGGATTCCGGATATTGGCTAAGGCTCTTGCCACCCCCATAGTGCCTTTTTAGGCAAGGCTCAAATTCTAAACCTACCACCCTAGAAAACAAAAATGGGAAGAAACTAAGGGTAATGCTGCTCAATGCCAGAAGTCTAAATCTCAAAATGCACGCACTCGAGGCCCTTCTCAGTATGGAGAACATTGATGTCTGTGCTGTGACTGAAACCTGGTTCAAGGCTCCTGAGAGCACCCCGGCACTATCAGGTTTTACCTCATATCATGCATTCCGACCCCAAAACCCGGACCACACTACAAAAGGAGGGGGTGTATCCATATTCATCAAGGATACCCACACCTCCAGGTTGGTGGCAACGCATGAAGCATCGGAAACCATCCAGGTGCAATTAACCATAGGCAAAACTGCTCTACAATTTGTAGCATGCTACAGGCCACCCTCTCAAACTCAGGAACCCCACACAGCCTTCCTGAAGACACTGGAGGGTATAAAAGTATCTCCAAACACCATTATATTGGGTGACTTCAACTACCCGAATATAGACTGGGAACATTACTCAAGCCAAAACTTTCTAGCCCAAAGGTTCCTGGAGTTCATAAATTCAAATGCCATGGAACAACTAGTCACCGTTCCCACAAGAGGAGAAAATATACTAGATCTCATCATCAAAAACATGGGGACAAAATGCTTCACACCGGAAGTATATCCCTCATTGGTTAGATCAGATCATAAACTAATCTCACTGGATATCCACATCCCGCCCCTACCCCAAACAAAAAAGACCACAGTGAAGAACTTCTCTAAAGCAAACTTCACACTACTCAAGACTGGTGTGGTATCCTTCAAGGCCCCTGAGCCAGTGGAAACCACAACCTAAGCTGCGGAAGTCCTTACAAATGCTTTCTACGAACACCTCCAGGACTGCATGGATCAGGCAATCCCTAATAAAACCAAGACTCTTTCCACCAAGGGCAAACGTCCAGTCTGGTGGACCCCAGCCATAAACAAACTTTACAATAAGAGGAGAAAGCTGTTACATGATAGAGCAAAATCCATAAAAGAGAAGACACCTTTGATCATTATTAGTAAAAAAATACGAGCACTCATAAAATCATCCAAGGACAACTTTGAGAGAAAAATTGCCATAGATTCAAAAGACAATCATAAGGCCTTCTTCAGCTATGTTAGAAACCTGGGTGGAAACTCCCAGATATGCTCAGAATTAGTCCAAAATGATACAAAAATCACTGAACCCACAGACATTGCCAACATACTGGCAGACAGGTTCAGTGCAAATTTCACCCCCCTCTCTCCCCCAAAAGGAGAGATAACTATACCAGCGGAATGCAGCCTCCCAGACATCTCCAATGCGCAGGTGAAAGCTGCTCTCTCTAAAGCTAAAAACACAGCATCAATGGGACCGGATGGTGTCCACGGCTGTGTGCTACACGAACTCAATGAGGAACTAAACCCGCACATAAGGCAGCTGTTTAATCTTAGCCTGACCACAGGATACGTGCCCAAGGAGTGGTGTACGGCAACTGTGGTCCCACTCCACAAAGGTGGTGCCTCTACGGACCCTGGTAATTACCACCCCATAAGCTTACCAAGCCTGGTCTGCAAAGCTATGGAGAGGATCATAATGGAACTCATAAACAAAGACATAGGGGACTTGCAGACATTGGACCCGACCCAGTTTGGCTTTGTCAAGGGCAGATCATGCCTTTTGAACTTGGTCGACTTCTTCGAAACAGTCACCAAGGCCATTGATGAGGGAAAGGCAGTCCATACAGCCTACCTTGACCTTGCAAAGCTTGACACAATACCCCACTCGGGTATTATAGGGAAACTTACCAGCTTAAATGTAAACCCATATGTCACAAGATGGGTTGCAAACTGGCTAAAGGACAGAACCCACAGGGTTAGAGTAGCTGGCGCCATGTCAGACTCCAAGCCGTTCACAAGTGGTGTCCCACAGGGCTCAGTCCTTGGCCCCCTGTTGTTCGGCATCTACTTCTCAGAAGTACAGGCTAACATAGGAGGACTATGGCTGACAAAGTTTGCAGATGACTACAAACTGGGAGCCATAATGGAAAGTACATCGGACACAGATATCCTTCAGAGGGGTCTCACGGAAACTGATAGCTGGTGCCAGAGCCATGGCCTGAAGGTAAATGCCAAAAAATGTATAGTCATACCCTTCGGGAAAAACAAGGTAACCCCAAGCTACCGTATAGGTGGCAATCCACTAAGCACAGAAGAGGTTATCAGGGACCTGGGGACCCAGGTTGACAGTGGCCTTTCTTTTGACACTCACATTGCTAAAGTGGTTAGAAAAACCTTCTACATTGCCCACCTGATCATGAAGGGATTCACATCCATATCAAGTGAGGTCATTGTTCCCCTGTACTCTTCACTTATCAGACCAATGATCGAGTACAATGCCCCATTCGGGATGTATCTCACCCGACACCTGCAGCAATTGGAGAGACCCCAAAAGTTCCTCACCAAAAGGATAAAGGGACTCCAAAATCTGTCATATGCTGCCAGACTGAAGAAACTCCAGCTCTATTCAGTCGCATACCGTCTGCTCAGAGGTGACCTGTGCCTGACATACAAGGCCATGACCAACCCGGAATTAATGGACATGCTCCACCTCAAAAAATCCAAATCTACCAGATCCACTAGAGCAAGCAACTTAAACCTTAGCACGGATATAAATAGGACATGCTGGAGGGATAGATTTGTCACCCAGAGACTCCCTATGTTGTGGAATAAAATCCCGGTCCATGTGAGGCAGAGCACCTTGCTGGCTCTGTTCAAGAGAAATCTTGACCGGTGAATGGGAGATCGTAGGTTTACCCCGGGAATCATCTCTGTGTCACTGCTGGACAGAGGCACAACAAACTAATGGGCACAGTATTTTTTAACATAAGGGGTGGCGTAAGCCACAAAAACTCTGGGATAGGCTTATAAATGCCTTAGGACAGATAGCCTAGTATAAACCTATGAACCTATGAACCTATGAAATAATGACAAACATGTGATTAAGACACCAAATCCGACAGAAAAGCCATACTAATGCAAAACCTATTATTGTGTCAACTATCTACGTTTGTAAGAGCAACATGTCAATACTGCCCCTATGTGTCCCACTATCAGATAAGGCCTTGTCCAGAAATTTGCTCTAGGAGGTGGAGTGGTATGAGCAGAAACAGATACATGTGTGAGGAAACAGCAATATCGACTGCAAGATAACGAAGAAGGTATGAAATGCGCTGCAGTAGGGCGTGCAGTACTGTCCGCAGATATGTGCTGACATGTCAAATGACACAGCAGTCTACATGAAGAACCTATAGGGCTGTCACCTTTACAAGTGATGATAGTGGGACATACCCACAGCCATGCACACAGCACAAATAGACATACACACATCAAAACTAGGCCATGATACATGAAGCCTCCGGCGTGTATGAGTACAGTGAGAGTACAGCAAGGATAGATGTCTGTCAAGATATACAGCAAACGTCTGTAAGGGCATGTAACACCGCCCGTAACATGAACGTTGCATGGACAATGTTGGGATTTGCAACATACCCCATTGGTATGTGAAAGCTATGCAAATATGCGATACATGAAACAGTCAGCTGTCCATGCAAGAGCAGAGTTATGGGCAGAAAATAGATTTTATATATATATATATATATATATATATATATATATATATATATACATAGAGAGAGAGATACAGATATACACACACACATGTGGCAGGGCTGGTAATCAAACCTACACATGACTACCCTATCACACTACAGCATGACACATTTACAGAACACACTACCAAGATTATTAAACACAGCAGACACACAGGAATTCTACTAGGTGCGTGTTAACATCCACAAAGACGTCAGCAGGATAAATCTGTGTTGCGAAGCGTCTAAAAGCATAACCTGAGTCCCCAGGTGGACGGGAGCATGCACACACACACACACACACACACACACACACACACACACACACACACACACACACACACACACACACACACACACACACACATCTGGCAAGCCTGGGAATCAAACTTACACCTAACTTCCCTATCACACTACAGCATGACACATTTACAGAACGCGCTACTGAGATTACTGAACGCAGCACTCCCAGAGGCATACTTCTAGGTGGGTGACATCATCCGCAAAGGCAAAGACGCCAATAGGGAATGTATGTGTTGTGAGGCATCTAAAAGCATTACTGTGTCCCCCGGCAGCTGGAAACACACACACACACACACACACTTGGCAGGGCCAGGAGTTGAACATACACCTAACTACCTTATCACACTACAGCATTATGCATTTACGGAATGCGCTACCAAGATTACTGAACACAGCACTCCCAGAGGCATACTTCTAGGTGGGTGACATCATCCGCAAAGGCAAAGACGCCGATAGGGAATGTATGTGTTGTGAGGCATCTAAAAGCATTACTGTGTCCCCAGACAGCTGGAAACACACACACACACACACACACACACACACACACACACACACACACACACACACACTTGGAAGGGCCGGGAGTTGAACATACACCTAACTACTTTAACACACTACAGCATTATGCATTTACAGAAAGCGCTACCTAGATTACTGAACACAGCACTTCCAGAGACATACTTCTAGGTGGGTGACATCATCCGCAAAGGCAAAGACGCTGATAGGGAATGTATGTGTTGTAAGGCATCTAAAAGCATTATTGTGTCCTCAGGCAGCTGGAAACACACACACTTGGCAGGGCCGGGAGTTGAACATATACCTTATCACACTACAGCATTACGCATTTACAGAACGCACTACCGAGATTGCTGAACACAGCACTCCCAGAGGCATACTTCTAGGTGGGTGACATCATCCGCAAAGGCAAAGACGCCGATAGGGAATGTATGTGTTGTGAGGCATCTAAAAGCATTACTGTGTCCCCAGGCAGCTGGAAACACACACACTTGGAAGGGCCAGTAGTTGAACATACACCTAACTACTTTAACACACTATAGCATCACGCATTTACAGAATGCGCTACCAAGATTACTGAACACAGCACCCCCAGAGGCATACTTCTAGGTGGGTGACATCATCCACAAAGGCAAAGATGCCGATAGGGAATGTATGTGTTGTTAGGCATCTAAAAGTATTACTGTGTCCCCAGGCAGCTGGAAACACACACACACTCACACACACTTGGAAGGGCCGGGAGTTGAACATTCACTTAACTACTTTAACACACTATAGAATTATGCATTTACAGAACGCACTACCGAGATTACTGAACACAGCACCCCCAGAGGCATACTTCTAGGTGGGTGACATCATCCACAAAGGCAAAGACCCCGATAGGGAATGTATGTGTTGTGAGGCATCTAAAAGCATTACTGTGTCCCCAGGCAGCTGGAAACACACACTCACACACACACACACACACACACACACACACACACACTTGGAAGGGCCGGGAGTCGAACATACACCTAACTACTTTAACACACTATAGCATCACGCATTTACAGAAAGCGCTACCGGGATTACTGAACACAGCTCTCCCAGAGGCGTACTTCTAGGTGGGTGACATCATCCGCAAAGGCAAAGATGCCGATAGGGAATGTATGTGTGTGAGGCATCTAAAAGCATTACTGTGTCCCCAGGCAGCTGGAAACACACACACACTCTTGGAAGGGCCGGGAGTTGAACATACACCTAACTACTTTAACACACTATAGCATTACGCATTTACAGAATGCGCTACTGAGATTACTAAACACAGCACCCCCAGAGGCATACTTCTAGGTGGGTGACATCATCCGCAAAGGCAAAGACACCAATAGGGAATGTATGTGTTGTGAGGCATCTAAAAGCATTACTGTGTCCCCAGGCAGCTGGAAACACACACACACACACACACACACACACACACACACACACACACACACACACACACACACACACACACACACACACACACACACACACACACACTTGGAAGGGCCGGGAGTTGAACATACACCTAACTACTTTAACACACTACAGCATTACGCATTTACAGAACGCACTTCTGAGATTACTGAACACAGCACTCCCAGAGACATACTCCTAGGTGGGTGACATCATCCGCAAAGGCAAAGATGCCGATAGGGAATGTTTAGAGAGTGACCAGTCTGAAAGAATTTTACTGTCCCAAGGTAGACATACACAAACACGGCAGTGCTGTCATCGGGCCAACTAAATATCTACGGAGCACTACAACACTAAATAGTTACTGGATGCACCACAGACAGTACACCCTTCGAGAGAGCAACCAGTGTGTTCAATGTAGGCATCCATCGTGACATTGAAAATGGACATCGGTTGCCTGGATGACCACCATGGCTATACAGCATGTCAATGGCCATGCCCACATGCTTAGTATCACATGTCTGTTTGGAATGTACTGTGTGTCCATCTACACAACAGCGTACTGGGCATGCTGACACGCTTAGCAGTTGCAAAGGGCCAACTTGCATGCACACTGAGTCTAATCATGGAAGGGCGCAGTGTGGAATGTACTGTGTATCCATCTACACAACAGCATACTGGGCATGCTCATACACTTAGCAGTTGCAAAGGGCCATCTTGCATGCACACAGAGTCTAATCATGGAAGGGCGCAGTGTGGAATGTACTGTGTGTCCATCTACACAGCAGCATACTGGGCATGCTCACACACTTAGCAGTCGCAAAGGGCCATCTTGCATGCACACGGAGTCTAATCACGGAAGGGCGCAGTGTGGAATGTACTGTGTGTCCATCTACACAACGGCGTACTGGGCATGCTCACTCACTTAGCAGTTGCAAAGGGCCAACTTGCTTGCACACGGAGTCTAATCATGGAAGGGCGCAGTGTGGAATGTACTGTGTGTCCATCTACACAACAGCATACTGGGCATGCTCACACACTTAGCAGTAGCAAAGGGCCATCTTGCATGCAGATGGAGTGTACACACAGAAGGGCACAGTACAGACGGGCACTGCAAGGTAAATCTGTCCTCACGCACATGGCGGTCACACATGCAGTGACCTGTACACACACAGCTGCCAGCACAGCTGTCACAGGTGCAGGTCACACACTTACACACTGCAGTGTACACTGTAGCTGTCAAGTCAGCACCATGTCATCGGTGCAGCACTACACAGCCGTACAGTCCCAAAACACCATGTGACACATGACCACTGGGCTGCACAGCGGTGTACACCAGCTGTGCAGAGTACACATGTACCAACAGGGATCCAACAGGTGTTATGCATTGCAATGATACCAGTATACATGAACAGGTCGGCTCAACACATACCACGGCCCTTACACAGCTGTGACACCTGACTGTTGCTGTACAACAATGAACACACGTCTGGATATGTCATACATGTGATTGTGTGGATGTGTGCATGGACTGCACACACAACACATACATACATAGCCTTTGATGTACCACATGCATAACACTGGCCTAATCAATGCTACACACACGAATGGAAGGTGGGCCCATGTCAGTTGAATGCTCACACAACAGGGGTAGCAGTGTTGACCGGGACACATACCCTTGTACTGGTTGCCTGTGACACCCAGGATATCATACTGCAGTCCATGTGTTATGTATGTCAACACACATGTCCAACAATAGCAATGCATACAAACATGGCAACAGGAGACACATGTGACATCTGTACTGTGCATGCAGCAACCATGCATGTGCAGTGGCTGATGTCCGTAACATAGTTGCACCTACCTACGACATGCAGATGCAATGCAGACCCATCATTGACACCTGTATACGGTGACAAACAAACAGCACGTATGGAGGGATGTGTGTGTACATAACGTGGTGAACTACCTGTCTAGATGTATGTGTGCAGGGGGTGGCTCACAGTTGTGTCACGCACCATCCTAACATGCCATGTGCAAACAGTATGCTATGTCACTGTTACGTGACGGTGCTGACATAATGCATACACAGTGGTCAGATGTTAACAACTATATGTCACATGGCACCTGTAATACCTACAACCTCCCATGTGCATATAGCAGCACATCTGCCAGATATAGTGTTGGTACACAGAATGCAATCAATACCGCAGCATGTCTATCAAATGTGTCATCATGTGGCAGGTGTATCATTCCCAGCACTGCCATGTGTGTCCAAATGTGTGACCAGGGATGCCACATATCGCGGGGAATATGTCCCAGTTGCTACACATCCCTGTACACCATTGTAGAGATCTGTACATACGTCAGTGTGGGAAGCATGATGTCGGCCGGTGTGGTGCATCACACACGTCGGCTGTCCGTATACACATGTGGTCACCACAGTGTGTGTGTGTCTGTATGTATGTCTGGTGCTTGGTGTGAGGGTGTATGCTAATATACGGTGGGAAATGATCACTAGCCCCACGTGGTGACTAACCCGTAATGGTGATGCATTGCACAACCCTGTTGATGCCATAGGTCCCAGCCATACTGGCTACCTGTGCATGTCCCTTCTCTGTGACACATCGTGTGGGTGCCTAGTACTGTGAGGGTGATGACCACACAGGCAAGGGTTGCCAGCTGCACACTATGGGGTGTGCGTTATAGTGGTGTACACCCCGTGAATGCGGCCATGTTCCCGTACTGTTACAGGGTCCTACTGCTGCACAGTGTGGCCTCCAGCTACCAAGTGACACCTCACATCATTATTGACCAGGCCGCTGTGTACAACCCCTGCACCATGTCACCATACCTGTAATGTGTCCTGCTATGTATGTCACGTCTCTGTCCAGTGTAGCCTGTGGCACCGACCACATGCGTCAGGTGCAGTATATGTGCGGACATCTGTGTCATGTTGGTGTGTCCAACAGTCAGGTTGAGGGTACGTGTAGCATGCTGACATTGCCAGATGTGCCTGTGTGTAATCCAGTTACATGTGGGGGACTGCAAACACTGCTACCTGTAGGCACATGCAAGTACACCATAGGAGGGAACCAGGGTATCACATCCAACATGGTGCTACAGATGTAACCGAGACACATACCGTGAACACATCACAATGCATGCTGCACCTGCACTACATGGTATGACTGGTGCATGTCGACAGTACACAACCTATGTCACATACACAACTCTCAGTATTCACACACAACCACTGCAACATACACATCCCTCAACCACTGCAACATACACATCCCTCACTATGCATACACAGGTATTACATACACCTCTCACTATGCTGTTCACCCTGTGCATCAGAATATTTATGCATAACCCTGCACCGATGGTGTAGATGACAGGGATGTGGCACAGGTTCATCATATGCACAGGGTGATATGTTTGCCAGGGGCATAGGCTGCACCAATGGATAACATCATGTGTGTGTGTAAGGGCCAGTGAGTTGACTGGACATGTCTGTGCAGAATGCATGTGGATGTTGTGGAGCCCTACAGTTGTGTTTGCTGTGTGCGTGTATGTGTGTACACAGTTCTGCCATTTGTGATGCCTACACAGGGTATTATTGACAGCCCCAGATTGTACAGTGCAGGTTGTACAGCTCACTGTGTCCGTCCACGGCCATGTGACCTGTGCCTGCCTGGGGTTGCACGGGCACTACCAGGTTGAGGTACAGAGTGGCTACTGTCCGATGACACATGTCCGCTGGAACCGTGTCCCCGCTGAGACCGTCCAGGGCCACGTCCACATGGCCTGCTGTGTCCTGGTGTTGACAGCGCAGCACCAGCTGCACTGCTACTGCTACCGGCACTATGGGAATGGGCATGTGAGGTGGCACGCTCACGTTGACCTACACTAGGTGGTGTTGCTGGCCTAAGTCCACGTGGCCTATGCCTCACTCCTACCAGGTGTTCCAGCACAGACAGCTCCTGCTCGTGGATTGCCATGCCTCGGTCAAGGATTCCGACCATTTCACCTAGTCACCTATCCAGAACATTAGCAATCTGCTGTTGAGCATTTGCCAATGCCTGGATGTTGTCATTTAGGGTATGGATAGCAGCCCTCTGCAGCCTCTGCCCTTTTCTGTTCTGCCATTCAGCACATGCCTGTGCCGCCATTACAGTCTTGAACATGCATCTGGTGATACCAGCTGCTGCACTCTGTCCTGCAGGTGCATGTCTGCCAGAGGTCCTTCTACGAGCAGCACCGGCCACATGCCTGTGTGGCACATCTGCAGTCATTACACTGACACCATGGTGTGTAGACACACCCTCTGTAGCCACCACAAGTTCCTATTCCACGCCAACAGACACTGACTGTCCTTCCTTTATGGCCACCGGTGATGCGGTATGTGTTGGCAGCAGAACTGTGTGCGGGGAAGAGGGGGACATAGCTGGGATGGTAACCATTGGCACAGATTCAGCCCCTGATAACCCTGCCTGTACCTCATGCATATGTTCATCACCACTAGTATCTGTGGGGACACTAACATCAGATGGACCGCAGGAGGGTAACGCACATACATTACCTGTGAATGCAAAGAAATACTGTAAAGTACAATAGACACAGACACACACAGACACACACAGACACACCATGCATGTGATTTGTCAGATGGCATGCAGCATGCCTGCGATACAGCAGAGGGCATGCAGCTCAGACATTAATAGTGTTAGTAAGCATACCTCCCTGGGGTGCACACTACAGCAAGCAGGTGTCATATCAGTAGCCATGCAGTTCACACAATCATGGTAGCATGCATGCATCCCCGTGATACACCATATGGCCCAGAACAGGATAACAGTACACCTGGCTGACGTGACCTTGACATGTAATCTGCTGACATGTGCATTAACATGCATACATGTTTGACACAATGGTGTCCTGACACATGTACAGCATCATAATGGGCTTCACATTGCAGTGTTGTGTGTATGCCCTGCAGATAGAATGCATGTTTAGCAAATGTGCATGAGCATGGGAGGGTAGTGTGAGCCATCTACATTGCTATACAGTGTGACGTACAGACACTGTGCCATTGCATGGCAACATGAGGCATGTATGTTGCTGTAGAATGCATAATAAGTACACATTGCATATCCATAACTGCAACGCAGTCATGATGTTTGACAGCTCGTATATGGTAGACTTCAGTGACACCTCCAGTAGCTGTGCACAGGCATTTAGGTTGTCCAGTGTACCACATCAACTGTATAATCGGTCAACTAAGGCTAGAATTGGACCATGTGTGGACAATGTGCAACAGGGTGTATACACATCCCAAGTACTGTGTGGCTACATGTTTCTGGCCATCCCCCATGGCCATATGTGCACATGTGTTGGCCAATTGTATGTGATGGACATCTTCTCCACATGTCTGTGTTGTCCCATATGACATACACCCATACATGTCAGATATGTCACAATCCACAGGGCTATGCAGACAACGGGTTGTATGTTTGGTATGTGGGGTATAGGTCATGTGATAGTGTGACAATATTGCAGACAGAACACTACAAGTCTGGGACATGTCAGGTGGCACATCATAATGTGTGCACCCAATGCAGGGGCATATGACACAATGATGACACTTGTGGGATGCCCATATCACAGCTCACTGTGTGGTACTGTGTGCGTAACACACATGTTGTTCCAATGCATACTACATATGCCTCCATTGTAGAACACCTCCACCGTTCTATGCACAGCTGACCACACCTGTCGCAATGTCAAGTACTGTGGTATCACATCTGTGTATCATTACGATTGTATATATTGCACATGGATGGCGTGTGTGAATGAAGAGCAGTGCAACCTGCATATCGAGACTGGAACAAACATCAGGTGTGCAAGTGTTAACTGGCCACATGGCAAATAGATGTACACTGCAACATGCCTGATACTGATGACAGTCTCACCTGCAACGGACCTATGTCTGTGCTGCACTCGAGAGGTACCTATATAGGGGTGACACACCAGTATGACCATTATCCATGAATGTATGACAGCCACAGGTTGCACTGTGCATGTGAACACATTCACCTGTGTAATAGCATATAGTATGCACATGTGTGCATACACAACATAGCATACTGTAGTATGCAGCATGTGTGTCCACATACCTGGCATATGTTGTTACTTTACATAATGTACAGTGACACATGCAACTACATGGGATATAATAGCCATATGTGCAGTACTGACTTACCAGGCAACTCCAGGCTCATTGGTTGGGAGACACCCACCTCCACAATGGCAGCTAGTGTTTCTGGATGCTGTTCCCTGGGTGTCCCCAGACTGGCCAGTAGCTTCTCGGTGTGTGTGAGTGGGGGCTGGGTTGGTGGCCCACCACCTGTTCCACCTTGTTCCCTGGCGATTGCAGTGGCACGCTGTTTTGCATGTCATATCAGGTCTGTGCAGTGTCTGTGCACTTGCTGGTAGGTGCGGTTATGGCCACCCACATCGTTCACACTCCTGCATAGATCCTGCTACAGGTCATCCCGCTGCTGGGCATGCTGTGGCACATGGCTGAACAACAAGTCATAGTTGTCATGGAGCTGTGGGATGAGGACATCATCCTCCTGGCGGGTGTATGCTGGGAGGCGTGGACGGGGCATTATCTGTAAAACATAATGATGGTGACAGGTCACAGTTTCAGAGATGTACAGAGATACTGCTGCACATACATTTCTATGACATCTACTGCATCTGCACAGTTATCTTTGCAAATCATCATTACACTGACATGACTGACGTGGTTGTGTCACACATGTCACACCCATTATGCATTGGATATCATCACCATATATATGTGTCACCTCATTGCAGTGTTCATACTTCATGTAAATGCTGTCTTGCTGTGGGCATGTCTATTTGCCTGCTCTTGTGTTCTTACCTATCTGCACATGCCTCGATGTGTCCACGGTACTACTGTTGACCTGGATGCTGTGTATATGTCACATGTCAACACAGACACAGCCGTAATGGACTTGAGCAGTGACAATGCACACATACGCATGGACACCTGTACATGCATGTGTTTTGCCATATACTTCTACACAGCACTGTACAACTGTTCAACATCCTGCCACAGATCGCCTGTATTACACATGTGATAGACATGGGACAATGGATAGTCAGACGACATTCGCAGGGATGGTCATCAACCATAGCATGTGCAGGCACGGTTACCACGCTGTAACAGACAGCCATTGTGCCACCGCAAGGTGCATCAGTGCCACATTACTGATCCAGTCAGTTGATAGTACATCTACCATGTGGCCATCACACCATGTATGACTGGGATGACATGTGCAGCTTTGATGGACAGGGTTGCATGGTATGGCGGGAGTATGTCACATATACGGCACAGGGATCTGTCCAGCCTGTGGCGATCCTAGTATTAGGACAGTGGCTGTCCATGACATATGTCATATAGATCAGGGTATGGACATGTAGCATGTCCATCATCATGGTGTAGTAAATGTCCTTCTGCAAGGTAGACAGCATGCTGCATAGTGGAGGTGTGGATTGTGAAGGCTGGTATTGCACATCCATGCATAGCAATTACCCCTTACAGGTGGTATGTGATGCAATATTGGTCACCACAGTGCTGTATATGCCTGTCCAGTGATCTCCATGCTCATGGATGGCACCCTGACATGACATGGGTACCTCATATAACTACCTAAGGGGCCTGGAGACGTCACCATGTCGGGGGGTGCACTGCACAGCATCATCCCTTACAGTGTCCATAATGTTGCCATGACCTAGGTAGTAGTTTATGGGTACAGGGATGTTCACCTAGCGGTGACACTGCTGGTATCATCCATCAGACTGTGCACATATGTCACACACCTCACCCACACAGCCCATTCTGTATGTTGTTCACAACACTGACACAGCTATACTGATAGGTCATGGCCATTCACAGCCTTACATACACAGATGCCTAACATTTGTCTGTGTGTTATGGGCTACAATGACGGTGGGGTACAACACATTAACCCTGTTCTACTGTATCTGGCACTGATGTGCTGTGCACATGTTACTCTTGCACCTTTTGTAGTTGTGAGTCTGTCAACAGGCCACTGGTGGAACACTCCTGTGACATGCAAAGGTATTTGTAATCAAATATCCATGCTGTCTTGTACATCTGTACTGCTAACATCTACAGTGTTTTCATGGACATGCACACCATGCTCAGCAGGGTTATAGTGCGGTGCCACCCTAAATGACTGTCATCACCACTTGTGTGTTGATATTATCCAACACACTATCTGTATTGTATGGTCATGCTAGGCACTTGTCATGAGCTACTGATTACTATAGCACCCATTCCACACCATTTCCCACAGGTGCACTGTCTGTCCTACACTTCCCAGCTTGCTTAAGGTACGACAGCTGTTGTACCCACGTAACGCACATATCCTGTGGGACATGGTTGTATATACAGGCATGTCCACCTGTCACGTACCAGTGCTACTGCCTGTCTATATGAGGGATATGTCATACATGTGGCAATAGAGCAATTGTCTCATGTACACATTCAATGCTCACCTCCCAACATACGGCACTACAGCCTGTGGGGGATGCACGTCTGCAGCCGTGCTGGGCATATAGCTCTCAGGTGTACCTCATTACGGGGAACGTACCTCATTTGGGATTCTAAAAGGTGCATGTTCCTCATGGTTCCACATTGGAAGGGTCTGTCACACATTCATTGTTGTACATAGTTTACCTGCTAGCCATGGCTAAATAGATGGGAATCACATAAATTCATTGGAATATCTGTTTTATACGTAAGACCAGCCTATTTTAGCCATCATATGCCCTTCCTAGTTGACGCTGTTAGTAAGCCAGTTGTACGTGTTCCACATTTCACCCATTTGTCACACGGTATGAGGGCTAATGTTCCCCAGTTTGGGGACAGGAGGCTGACAGCTATGGCTGGGGGTAATGCTGTCGCCAACCCTGACTGCACCTGACAGTCATTTGGGGATGTGTAACATTCGCAACACACCCCACCCATCACATAGTCTCACATGATCTACACCACTGGACACACCTGCGAGGACAACCTGTGCAGTACATCTCCATACTCACTGTAGGCACCAGAGGTAGCCCCCATCATGGCAGACAACATCACCAGCTTATAGCCCACAGACTCATGTGTGCCCACCACATACAGCCAATAGTGAGTTATAACATTCACAACACACCAGTCATAGCTGACTCTGTAGGGTGTCACACTGCAGTTCCACACAGCAGGCTACACAAGGCATTAGTCGCTTGCATCTTGCTGTCGGGTAACTGCTTCTGCAACATAACCTATGCACCCATGCCACACCTCACCAGGTACGATATGTCTGTCATTCGCCATGTTAGTGTGATGGCCCTGTGATGCCACTTCACAGACTACGTGTGCAGGGACATGCAATATCTCAACAGTCTTATAGCCCTGAGGGTGTGGGCCTAGCCCTGGGGAGCATTTTGCATTCGTCCAGACACGATACCACTGTACAATGACCGACTGTGTCACTTCAACAGTTGCCTATGCGCCTATTGTCATTCCACCGGCATGTGGTATCTGTCCGCTATGACTGTCCTGGTCAAACACAATGCTGTGGCACAGATGACTTGCACCTGTCAGCCCTGGGAGTACAGCTCACATGAAGGCTCTTGCTGCTTCTATACTGCCTGTCTTGCACAGCTTCCAATAACTGTCACCAGCAGGGCGGTAATTGGCAGGCGCGACATGGGGTCATGTGACACATTGCTTGCGTCTTCCTCTGTGATGCACGCAGGCAAGGCACACCTTATAATGCACCACTCAAACATCTCTGCAGTGACTGGGACCTGCCTCTAGGCTCTGCAAAGCACACCTGCAATGACAGGTTATAGACAGACCATACCTTTCAAGCACATACCTGGACCGGCACACCCATAGCTGAGGGGTTCCCATATCCCACTATGTTTTGCACACATCCTGACAAGTTGCTTAGCACAATGCATCAGAGGTGCTCCATGTGCAACTAACTGTGTCTGGGACCGCTATACACATTGTAACAAGTGACAGAGTCAACATCATACCCCACAGGTAACATACATTCTATGTTGGTATAGTGGACAGTGGGCCTCAGCTACTACTGATGTGTGACTGACACTACCCCACACTTCACTGGGATAGCCACTCATGTACTGACATATCCATGAGTCATACCCTCCGCTCTGCTGGATCAACCCATACACACCACCTCCAAGACCTACATTACCCTTGGCATGAACACTACCACCATGTGACTGATGTTACACACCTGGGGTTATCCCCTCATTGGTGGATTCCAAACATATGCTAATCGACCTTGTTAGCCACATCCCGGCAACACACCCATCACAGCATACACAGTACATGTGTACTACAACACCTACTTCAGACGTCTGCTGACAGCGGTTATTAACATCATGACACCCGTGCAGATGGACAATGCACATACAAATGCTGACACATACCCCAGTGCACTTAATTAGCATGTACACAACTGCATGGATCATGCTATTCCACACAGAGCCATGATGGTACACACCAGATAACAGACGCCACACTGGTGGTCATGTTCCACAGACATATGATGTACAACAACAGGTGTAGGCTGTTGCACAGTGGTGTACATTCCCATGTGTGGGGTGGCTCACTGGTCAGCCGTGGTGGGGCCACAGGGTCCCTCATCACATACTCCAAGACTAGCTACGTAAACATGACTGCCACACATTCTGGGGTGTACCACCAGGCATTATGGTGGTATGTCAGTATTCGATGGCAACACCCACATTTGCTGTCACATACAACAGTCACTCAGGAACATTGCAGACCCAGGTATTGTTGGCAACATGCTGGATGATGGATTCAGTGCTGACAGTACACCCTCTCACTCACTACAGGGCCGCAATCCATACATGAACATTGTGGTGTCCCTGTGGTCACACCTACACAGTACTGACCTACACTCTATATGTCCTGGGACACTGGCCCCATGTCACCTTCCAACGTCCCAGGCTGTGATGTCCACCAACCCGTGAATTACATGTCTCCCCACTAGGCCACCATATTTAGTGATAGCCTTGTTTCAGACATTGTAGCCCCTGAATGGCACACAGCAGCATTTATCACACTACACATAGGTGGCACCACATTGCACGAGTGGGACTATAGTCCTACACACCTGACTGGACTGTTCTGCATGGCTATGGGGCACATCATCAAGGACGTCATTCTCAGAGACATTGTTGGGCTCCTGTCCTTTGCTACCACCCGGGTTGGGCTTGTTAAGGCCAGCGCATGGCCCCTACACATGGTGGACTCCTTTCATACAGTTACCAGGGCAGTTGCTGATGGTACGGGAGTCCACACATCCTACATTGTCCGCTCATTGCCTTTCAGCACCATTCCCCATTCTGGTATTGACAACATACACATCCACCTGCACATCGTACCCTGTGTCTCAAGATGCTATGCTATGTGGCTCATGGACAGGACACACAGTGAGGCCAGCATACCATAGTACTACATGTCAGGTACATTTGGCATACCACGGTCCTCAGTCATAGGGCCCCTCATGTTCAGTATATGCTTCCCTGCGGAACAGGCTGGCACAGGGGACTTTCCCTGTCTAGCTTTCAAACCCCTACATACCAAGCACCATGATTGCTCCACCAGCTGATACTGACGCCAACCATACGGGTGTCGCAGTGACAGATACATAATCTGACTATCATGGCATCAAGCTGCATGACACAGGGTGCATGCACATCACCTTTGCACTACACCATTCACCCACTGACTATCACATGGATGGTAGTCCCCTGCATACATATCACATTGTACATGTTTGCAGTACACACATATGTCAGACCCACTCCTGTGGTTACCGTTTTGCCACTGTGGTGTGGATATCCTTCTACGTGGCCACACCTATCTGTACTGGGTGTGTAACTGGTACATAGGCACCCATTGTACTTCTGAACTCAAGACATCTACACACATTCAAGGGTACACCACCCCATTTAGGGTGTACCTTACACAACAGCTACAGCTTTACATGCCACAACATTAACACGCCATGACGTTTACTGAGCTCTGATGGTTTAAATATGCGGCTGCACTACGGACACCACATCTGTACACATTTGCATACTACATACTCAGGGGTGACCTCTGCTGATCAGACAGGGCCCATGTCCACAACATTATTGATGGATATACTCCTCATACGCAACATAAGCAGAGGCCACTGTGAGCAACATGCTCATGGATATGTGCACACATGCCACAATGAGTGGGATGTGCTTGTGGGTTACATTCCCAAACCGGACACTCACCATGCTGTGGAACATAAGTCCTATGTACATCACGCAGTGACACTCAGTAGCGCTGTTCATGTGATACCTCCCTTGGTGGTTGGGAGACACATGTAGGCCTGGGATCACTGCAGTGGCTGTACTGTGCAGTGGTGCAGGTCACACCTGGCTCTGCTCTTCACAGGACACTACCCTGGAGAGGTGCCATTAGTGTGAACACTGTAGTTGTGCTTACACATGGACTTGCCAGACTGCATAGTACCCCACTATGCACCTGTGCAGCTATTACATGTCCTTTGTGCATGGTTACTTGGTAGCCCTTCCATTTAGATTAGCTATCATGCTATTACTATGTCCCATACCTACAGGCCATATGTATCTTGTTATTGTACATACCAATAGACGATACCTGTGGTATGCATGTAATGCCTGTTATGCTGTGTAGAATATCTGTCATATCTACCTATAATACTCTACATTACACATATTTCACATAGTATCCCATAATGCAAAGCATACTTGCTCAGCGGGACCACCTTACATATGTCATTAATGTTATATGCCCATACACATGCGTGCTGTGACAGTATATCAACATATACTATCCCCTGCTATGGCACGTCCTTGTTGGACATACCCTACCACTGACGGCGGGTTGTATGGCATTGTTCTGTTTAATGGCCTCACGTAGCATCCCTTGTGGTGTCTGTGCTGTGTACCTTGTGTCCCACTGCTGGATGCACAGATTCTACAAGCGTTAGTATGCTCAGCAAGACATCACTACATAAATACCTTTCCCGACTTTATGTATTGCGGACACGTTTAATTAATGCAAAACAGGCTATACATACAGTAAAAATAATTAATACAGATCATGCTATACATAACCTTACATATCGGGCATTCTACATACCTTGTTGTCATTACGGCGTTTTGTTTCTATCTCTCTCACAGTGTTTCAACTGTTATTTGGTATGAGCATACGGTTTGAATGTCTGGCAAGTCATCCTTATATACGTCGATACCTGAAACATGTGGATTCTTCCCACCAAATGGTGTTCCTGAGTGACTAATTACTTGCATATCAGCTGTGCAGCTACTCCATTCACCAATATACGCGGCGACAGTGGGGTATAATTGGATTCACCACTTGGGCATTGCCTATTTGCCCTACCTTCGGGGAGACAGTCTGTATTGTGTTTTGTTATGTGTAGCTGCAACTGCTATGCATGGAGACAAGTATAGTTTGGATTCATGTCCCCCGTGGATTGTGTGTGACAGGTAGAGTATTTGGATCAACATGTGGGTGTACCTGTCATCCCGATGTCTGATAACAGAGTATTGCAATCAAAACCTGTAACATGGCTGTTTGTTCCATTATACAACGCCTGCAATTTTGCATGTCACTTTTAATTGTGTCTCTCACACGGTATGTTGAGGGTTCTACAGATGTAATTGACTGACTGGATGTTTGTGCTGCTATTACAGTTTGTATTGCTTTAGTTTCTAGTGTGGGGGATGTCGGTGGTTGTACGTAACATATACGGTTTGTGGGCCTTGCATTTCTACATAATCTGTATATATGTGTGTGGGCTCCATCCCTAATTAGAGAGCTAACAGTTAGTAGACTTATGTTATGGGATTGTACATTGGGCCATTGTTAATTGGTTTCTATATCGTCTGCAGGGGGGCTTGCTACTTGTATACCTCCGTAATTGCAGCGATATATCAGGGGATATGTGTAAGTGACAGCTATCCCTTGTATTTCTGTCCCAGATATTTGCAGTCATTGTGGTTGTGTTAAAAGAGTCTGTTTGCCATGGGTTGCCACCTTTTTATATGGTCATTGTTGGACACTTGCGGGACACAAAGCGGTGTTTACAGGCCAACACGTAGCCATGGTCAGTACACAGGTAGCACATACTTTTATCCTCACTACATACCTATTGTTGTGTGACTTTGGCTACTTATCATATTGCATGTAACATTTAAGTTTCTTACATACAGGTCTAACTATTAAATACGACTGTTACATTATATATGGGACATATTTATGTCTTACCATCTCGGACATTTGCCCTTTGTACTGTTTTATGTCAGAACACACCTGCCCAGGGTGGGGCTGTCCCTCCTACTGTGGTACAGGTAGTAACCGTATGCCTACATTTAGCTATACCCACACCTACCATACTGATCTGCCTCTGACGTGGTACCAACATACACATGTTGCGGACACACACACACACATTACAGTCACACAGAAACGCACACGGCACCCTCAACACACACTTACACAGACTATGGCACTTACAGACACAGTTGAACACAGTACCTATGTGGACCGCGACACCGGCAGCGGTGATTAACTGTCCCTTCATATCATCATACTATTACTCGCGGATGTACTGTTCCGGTACTGTGTTCTATCGGTCTTTCAGCCTCGTGGTTACGCATGTCGGTATGTTACACATTCCATGGTTGGCAGTATCCTATTTATTTGTACCTCCAAGATGTTATGAATGTCGTTGAACTATCTATTATATTTGCAGATATCGCTGAGTCCATCTATATCACCATATATCCCTCTATTGCCCTTTCCTTTCTATCTGTATTATATATATGCATATGTGTACATATATATATATATATATATATATATACATATATATATATATATATATATATATATATATATATATATATATATATATATATATATATATATATATATATATATATATATATATATATATATCTGGCGGGGAAAGTGACAGGCACACAGCACCACCATATGCTGTAAGACTCATATACTGTTCAGGTGTTGGCATTCCGTGTTCCACTGGCTGTTGTGTTTACAATGTTTGAGGGCTGCCTATGTAGGAGTCACACATTGGGCCACCTATACATTACAATTTACAGGTGGTCATGTTTGTGTGCCATCCATTTTATTGTGTGTGCAGGTGGAGAGGTGTCAGTCCGTAGGGGCCTACATGGTCAGAGTATGTGCTATACATTCCCTCTTTGCCAAGGCGTAGGCATATTGGGCATGCCTCCGTCTGCCTACTGGGGCTGGCGCAGTGTGTTCATGGTCTGAATCTCTCTGTGCTTGTACTGGCCTTGGCAATTGCGGTGGGCTATGCGGGCCTTCACCATTTTGTCCCTGCTGCAGCTGCTTCCGCAGGATCATATTATGTAGCACGGCACATACTATGACGACGTGGGTACACATGCCTGGAGAGTACTGCAAGGCTCCACCAGATGTATCCAAGCACCGGAACTGTGATTTCAGCATCCCGAACACACGCTCTATGATGATTCTGGTTTGTGCGTGTGCCTCATTATGGCGTTCTTGCATGGGTGTGTGTGCATTTCTGATGGGAGTTATCATCCACGGCTCCAGTGCATAGCCAGCATCCCCCACGAGATGGCCCTGACAAATACCTGATACAGCTGTGAGGCATGCCAGATATGGGAGTCATGGTAGCTTCCAGGGCTGCCAGCACACACATCCATGATAATGCCCTGGGCATTGCACACAACCTGGCAGTTGATGGAGTGGAATCCCTTGCAGTTTATGTAGCGCCTACCCTGCTCACCGGGTGGTGACTTGATTTGTATGTGCGTGCAGTCTATCACACCCAGTACCTCCGGGTATTGTGCCACACGGTGGAAGTGGCGCATATTGCTGGCCAACTCCTCCTGTGTTCTGGGGAAGTATATCTGCTCATTGGCATGTGGTAACATGGCATCCAGGAAATGGTGTAGTACCCTAGATGCTGATGCCTGTGAGATACCCATTATATCTCCAGTTGGCCTTTGAAAGGTACCTGTGGCCAGTATTCACAGGCTTACACATACCTTCATGTCCACTGGTATGGGTTCCCCTCTGTTGTTTCTGGTTCTCAGGCATGGCCGGCACAGCTGCACTATTTGCTGTAAGATGTCCCTGTCCACCCTGTAACGCTCTACTATCTCCAGGTCATGTAGCCCCTGGTAGATTACCCTTGGTCTGAACACTCTCCTTCTCCTCCGAGGCCTGCGGTGGTTGTCGGTATCATCCCCCACAACACCGTCAGTCTCTAACACATGCTGATGAATCACAGCTATGGCAGCTCCCAACATGTACATTTTAAAAGTTCCCCGTGTGTTTACACCTATGTTGCGGTGTTTGGGAATACACAGGTGTGTGCTGGGTGCTTTCACACTTTATACTATTGTGCTGTGAACACCGATGATGTCATAGGGTGTGTATGTACATTCGTAGCTACAGGTTATGTTATGTGTTTTACTGCCGGAGCTACTATTGTGGTGCCTTTGGTGTTGAATTACATTTGCCTGCCGTGGATTACCTCTTGACCTTCCCTTTACATTTCTGCGCATTGCACCTACCATTTTCTGGCATGCATCCTGCAGCCTACTTTCATTTGTACTTTCCTGGACCTGGCATATCTTGCGTTATGTGTGCTACTGCTGGTTTGCTGTCGGTTTGCTTTGCTCTGCTGTGTCAGGTCTCCTATCTTTGCAATCCAATACCTCCCCTCCTTTCTTTGCATTCACATGCCTCCCCTATCCTGTTTTGCAGGTTTCTGCAAGCGGACTTGTCAGCTGCCGTCGATTGGCCTTCGTGGGTTGATTGGTGTTGATTGCTCATTAGTACTCCAATTACCCTACTTCCGCATTTCCTTCTTTCTTCCCCTGACCTTCCTGTTTCTGCTATTGTTTGCAGCGTGTGTGTCCGATTACTGGGTTTCGGGCATGTTTTCATCCTCGTACACATGCGCTTTTGGCCACCATGTGTGCTCTCAGCTAAACGATTCCTCCCCACCCCTATCCTGCAGCTTTGCTTAGCAACGGACAGGCCAGATTTGCAATGCTCCAATGTGCTTAGTGCTATGGTGGCACACCCCTCTGCTGATGTCATGTATCTCCTCTGAGCCACTCCTCAGTGTTATACCATTGCGCTGTATGGTACAACCTTCCTCCGGCGGGACATTTGCGATTCAGTGTTATCTGCCTCATTTGCATGGCATTGACTACTAATTCATAGTTACCGCGCCGAACACTATCGCAAGCCCTTAGCAACCCTTGCACCTTGGTTGTGGTGTTCCATGCCTACCATTGTGTGTTATGCTGTAAACCTGATTTCTATTACATTGTGATTTTATGACATTTTTATATTATTTCTTTATGTTACAGCTTCCGCACACATGCCCTGCGGTTCTGCTGTGCGTTACTGTGGACATGACATTAAATGTTGTTATTTACGTGTTGTGCATCTTTTCTTATGCCATTGGCTGTGTATTTCGCCATTGGCATATGTTAATGTTGTGATACCTGGGTCTGGCCCTCTTCCATAGCTCCGATGTTCTGCTTGGGAAAATGTAAACCGTGTTTTTTGGTTTACATTTCCATGGGCTTACGCTATGCCTGCACCACTTCATGAATCACTATATGCCTTCATTTGCATGGTGCAACACTGCACATGGGGTGATTTGCATACCTACGCCAGGGGCTACGCAGATCTGGCATATGCCGGTAGTGCACGTGGAATTGGATCGTACCTGAATTGCTCGGCGGCCATATTTGGTGTTATAATGCCTACGCTATGTGTGCGCCTGGCGCAAGCTTCATGAATCCCGGGGACAGACTTTACCATTGACGGCTGTGAGGGAAATGTCTGATTTTTATATTGCTGTCTTATAATTTATATTGTTTTATTGAATTTGTCTATTTTGTAAATTGTGGTGTATTTTTACTATATTTTGTTTTAATTGTATTCTGTATTCAATTGTATGTTTAAACAAGAAAAGAGACCAGAGCTGTATTGCTTTTGAGTTGCATAAAAATTAGAGCAGGTCACTTAAGGTTAATAACCTGTGTACTAAGGGAGGCGCTAGGAACTATACCTTGTATTTAGGGCTAAAATGAAATATTTCAAGGCTTTACTGGAAAAAAAAAAAACTTGCTCAAATCGACTGCTGAGAGGGAAAGATTAATTTGTTTTTTCTTATAGCAATTTCTTGTGATTTGCATTGCTTTGCTCCCTTCTTATCTTTTGCATAGGCTCATAGGTAGGTACTAGGCTATCTGCCCAAAGGCATTTATAAGCCTAGCCGGAATGTGTTGGCTTTTGCTGCCCCCTTATATTAGTGTGCTGTGCCTCTGTCCAACCAAGCCATTGAAGTGATCCCTGGGCTAAAGTTTCTGTTTCCCATTCACTCGTCAAGGTTTCTCTTGAAGAGGGTTAACGAGGAGCTCTGCCTAATGAAGATTGGAATCCTGTTCCACAGCATGGGAAGTCTCTGGGACAGGAATATATCCCTCTAGCACATCCTATTTATCATTGTGGTGAGGTTTAGATCCCTGGAGTGTGTGGCTCGAGGGGATATGGTTTTCTTTAGGTCAAGCATGTCCATGAATTCTGGGTTGGACATGGCCTTGTATGTCAGGCAGAGATCACCTCCGAGTAGGTGGTATGCAACCGAGTACAGCTGGAGTTTCTTCAGTTGAGCTGCATAGGGCATGTGCTTGAGACCAGTGATCCTCTTATTGAGGTACTTCTGTGGTCTTTCCAGTTGTTGCGGGTGTCTTGTAAGGTACATCCCAAATTGGGCATTGTACTCTATGATGGGTCTGATAAGTGATGCATAGAGGGGCCCAATGACCTCTTTTGATCAGGATATAAACCCTTTTGTGATTAGGTGGGCCACATAGAATGATTTTCTAACCGCTTTGGCAATGTGATTTTCAAAGGAGAGGTTACTATCTACTTGGGTCCCTAGATCCCTTATTACATCTTCCATATTTAGGGGGCTACCACCTATGTGGTAGTTTGTGGGTACTTAGTTTTTTCCAAATGGGACAACTATGCACTTTTTGGCATTTAGCTTGAGGCCATGGTTTTGACACCAGGTATCTGTCTCAGTGAGACCCTTTTAGAGGATGTCTGTGTCAGCCGGAGAGTCAATTATAGCCCCTAGTTTGCAGTCATCTGCAAACTTGGTCAGCCATAGTCCTCCTGTGCTTGCCTGTACCTCTGAGATGTATATGCTGCACAGGCGGGGTCCTAGGACTGAGTCCTGGGGAACGCCACTTATAATCGGTTTAGAGTCAGACCTAGCTCCCACAACTTTTACTATGTGGGTTCTGTCCATGAGCCAGTTGGCAACCCATCTCATGATGTAGGGGTTTATGTTCAGGCTGGTGAGCTTGTCTATAATACCTGAGTGGGGAATGGTTTTGAAGGCCTTTGCGAGGTCTAGGTAGGCTGTGTGGACCACGTTTCCCTCGTCTACAGCTTTGGTAACTGCCTCAAAGAAATCCACTAGTTTTAGGAGGCATGATCTGCCATTAACAAGGCCGAACTGGGTAGGGTCCAGTGTTTGGAGGTTCCCAATGTCTCTGTTAATGAGATCCATGATGATGTGCTCCATAGCTTTGCAGACCAAGTTAGTCAGGCTTATAGGGCAATAGTTTATGGGGTCCGTTGTGGCTCCACCTTTGTGGAGTGGAATAACTGTTGCTGTGCACCACTCTGTGGGCATGTAGCCTGTGGAGAGGCTGAGTTTATACAGTGTGTTTAGGTGAGGGGTTAGTTCATCTTTGAGCTTGTGTAGGACGCAGCCTGTGACACTGTCCGGTCCCATTGATGCTGTGTTTTTGGCTTTGGAGAGGGGTATTTTAACCTGAGTGTCTGTGATTTCAGGGGCACTACATTCTTCTGGTATAGTTATGGGCCGTTTCGGGGGTGAGAGGGCGGTGAAGTTTGCACTGAACCTGTCTGCCAGGATGTTGGCTATATCAGTCAGTTCAATGTATTTTGTGCCATTCTGCATTAACTCCGAGCAGATCTGAGAATTGCCACTTAAATTCTTGACATAGCTAAAGAATGCCTTGTGGTTATCTTTGGAGTCCATGGCAATATTTCTTTTGAAGCTAGCCTTGGATGATTTTATGAGGGAATGTAGTTTCTTGCTGATATTGATCAGGGATGTCTTCCCTTCTTGGGATTTTACTCTTTTCTATACTAGTTTCCTCCTTCTATTGTATAGCTTGTTTATGGCAGGGGTCCACCAGACTGGTTTCCTTTTCTTGGAGGAGTGAGTCTTGATTTTGTTTGGGATAGCACGATTCATGCATTCTTGTAGGTGCCCGTAGAGTGCATTAGTAAAGGATTTTGCAGCTTGGACAGTGTTATCCTTTAGCATGGGGGCTTTGAAACTTCCCACCTTGGTCTTAAGTAATGTGAAGTTTGCTTTTGAAAAGTTTTTCACGGTGGTTTTCTTTGACTAGGGCTGGTGGCAGAATGTGGATATCCAGAGTGATTAATTTATGGTCAGATCTAACTAGTGAGGGGTTGACCTCCGGTGTAGAACACCAGTTGCCCATGTTGGTGATGACCAGGTCCAATATGTTGTCACCTCTGGTGGGAGTGTTGACAAGTTGAACCAGGGCATTTGAGTTTATAAATTCTAGGAAATGTTGGGCAAGGGAGTTTGTACTTGAGTAGCTCTCCCAGTTAATGTTTGGGTAATTGAAATCACCCAATATCACGGTGTTTGGTAGGACCTTTATGTTTCCCAGTGTTTCCAGGAATGCAGAGTGGGGAGTCCTGGAACATGTGGGTGATCTGTAGCAAGCTATAATTTGAATAGCAGTTTTTCCCATTGTTAGTTGCACATGGATGATCTCTGAAGCATCGTGCTGTGCCACTAACCTGAAGGTGTGGGTATGCTTGATGAATATAGATACTCCCCCGCCTTTTGTATTTCGGTCCAGGTTTTGTGGCTGAAATGTATGGTATGAGTTGTAGCCTGGTAGTGCTGGGGTGGCATATTTTTATTACACTGTTATTAATTGCATTCTGTTTTCTGTTACATATTTAAACAAAAAAACAGACCAGAGTTGTGTGTCAAGTCCAACATCAAGGGCCTCTGGCTGTCCAAATTTTCAGTTGATTCCAAATTAGCAACAGTCATAGAATTCCTCATTAACACTAATGTTCTCCAGGAAGGACTGGCACAGACAAATAAAGAGCCATGAGCTAAAACTAAATGCCAAGAAATGCATAATAGTATCCTTTGGGAAGTTATCCATCCCTGGTAACTATCATATTGACAACACACCCATAATAGTTGACATAGTTGTTAAGGAATTGGGGACACACATACACAGTAATGCAACCTTTGACCATTATGTATCTACAGTAGTGAAATTATTCTATGTTGTGCAACTTATGAACAAAGGTATGGCATTTAGGTATAAGGAGGTCATTGTTGCACTGTATTTATCATTTATCAGAATTATCATTTAGTACAATGCCCATTGGTAGGTACATAAACAGGCATATACAATAATCAGAACATCCACACATGTTCCTCACTAAAATAATAAATGGTATAAGTAATATGTCCCATGTGGACCCCCTTAAAGCTCTATCCCTATATTCTGTCTCATACAGGCTGTTGAGGAAAGGTCTATGCCTGACATACAAGGCATTAATGGACCCACTTGATGGACCTCCTGCATATCAGCAAAACAAACAACACCATAATTACCCATTTTAAAGAATTAAACATTGTCTGTGATATAAAAAGGACCTTCTGGAAATATAGGCATGTATCCCAGGGACTAACCCTTCACTGGAACAGGTTCCCCATTCAGATAAAGCAGAGTTCCTCCCTAACCCAATTCAGGTGTAACTTAGACAATTGGATGAGAACAAAATATCCATCCCTGTTTTGCACCAATATCTCTAATGGCATCAGGCAGCCTGTAAATGTTTTATCTTTTGGCCCCTACTTGTAAATATTTCACCTCCCAAGTCTCTGCTTACACTTAGCAACTGTACCAGAACTTATCAGTGATTTGGGATGCATGGCTATGTTTAAAAACACCCCAGGGTTGTTAGCCTAGTATACCATATGAACTTATGAATCAGCTGCATGAAAATCTTTAATTTATACATGCAATTAGATCATATGACAATGCGCTATTTTAACTAAATCAGATGTGACAGATGTACTTTTTCTGAAGTGGGATATTCTATTATTACAACTACTGGCAGTTTAAAATATTTCTACATTTCCTTATATTGTGTGCAATATATTGTTACCAAAAATTGTGATTTTAAGTGTAAAGAACCTTCTGATTTAGAGGAAATGTGTTAATGCTCATCATATCACCATTGCAAAGAATACATGCACTAAAAGTGTTTTCTTTTCTAAATTCCCTTTTAATTAAAAAATATTGATTTTGCAGTCTAACAATGCAATTTCTAAGACAAAATGATTATTCAAAAATGTTATGAAAGCTGTAATTTGATAAGTATTATGAAAGACTTAATATGATATATCCTATACTTACAAACCTATAAGTATCTTGCAATTTTCCTGCACTAACATCTATGTAGGAAGATGCTATCAAAATATTTTCTTAAATATTGATAATCATAATTCCAGACCTGTTCCAACAGATACTAGTTATTTAATTTATACAAAATCAGGAATAGCAACAAGTGGAGTAACATTTTAAGTAGTGAAGGCAAATATGATAGGAAAGTTTTATTTGAAAAATGTAATTGTTCCAAGGTTGCCTGTTTCTTTTTTTAATATTTTCAAATCAAATGTCATACCGATTTCAGTTTTGACTAAAATTTCTTTAGTAATAAACATTTTTTTTTTCAAAATAAATTAACCAGATTGTATAAGAAGGCACAATGGAGTGATGATGGAACTGATGCCTTATACTATAAATGGAAAACACTGATTATAAGATAACTCAGTATTATATAATTAGTCTTCTAAAAACTTGTCCATTCAGATACATACATGCTTAGAATTTATCTGATACTCTGAAAGACTGTAAGATAGTCATTTACCCATTAGCTCTGTGGTAGAATTGAAAGCAGAATCTAGGTACTGTATTCCATACTTCATATTCCCTATCTCTAAATTATGGCATCAGAAATGTGAGTCATTTATAACTGAATACAAGCTTATATTATTATTTTAGGTATGGTAATATTAAATGCTTAAGAATTAAATGTGTCTTTGCAGCATAAAACATTATTAAATTTCTCTTCTTTTGTAACTACAAGAATAAATGTCATTTTAGAAGCTTGCATAACCTCTTGAATGTGACACTTTTGCTGTGCTAAAGTGTTAGAAAGTTATCTCTAGGAGAAGGTTTTTGACTGTATTGATATTTTTAGTGTTTCGTAATTATTAAGCCAGTTTTAAGCTAATTCATTTTTTCAAAATTTTACCCTTATGATCAACTGGATGCAACTGTCTTAAATAAACCTGTTTGCAAGTAAAGTAAGATATCTTAGAGCTTGAAGATGGAAGTAGAATTTAGGATCAGCTCACATTGTAGTATCTAGCAGTGCTGTTAAATATTTTAGACAGTTTTAAAAGCATGATCTCCATTATAATGTCTTTCTGCAGATATACTACTGCTGCAACTCTTTTATCACCAAAAAGTAAGCTGACCACTTCCATCTTCTAGTACACCCATTCCACAGTTCCAACTTCCAGTACACCCAATTCACGTTTTTTCTGGCACACCCATTCCATAGTTCCAGCTTCCAGTGCGCCCATTAAACAGTTCCAACTTTCAGTACACCCATACCACAATTCCAAGTTCCAGTACAGCCATTCCAGAGTTCCAACTTCCAGTACACCCATTCCAAAGTTCCAGCTTCCAGTACACCCATTCCACAGTTTCACACCAGTTCCACAGTTCCAACTTCCAGTACACCCATCCACAGTTCCAATTTCCAGTATACCCATTCCATAGTTCAGATTTCCAGTACACCCATTCCACAGTACCACATCCATTCCACAGTTCCAACTTCCAGTACAACCATCCATGGTTCCCACTTCCAGTACTCCCATTCACAGTTCCAACTTCCAGTACACCCATTCCACAATTCCACATCAATTCCACAGTTCCAACTTCCAGTACACTCATTGCAAAGTTCCAGCTTTCAGTACAGCCATTCCACAGTTCCACCTTGCAGATCACCCATTCCACAGCTTCACACCCATTCCACAGTTCCAGTTTCCAGTAAACCCATTGCATATTTTCACCTTCCAGTACTCCCATTGCACAGTTCCAACTTCCAGTACACCCTTTCCACATTTTCAACTTCCAGTACACCCACTCCAATTTCCTCTTTAATTCTGTCCCTATTATATATTTTTTTCTTTTTTTAATGTAATCATACATATTTCATATGAGTAAATATGTAATATTAATCTAGTCTGAATTTACTGCAGTTTATCTTTCTACAATCTTTGAAGTCTGTGACTGAAGTGTAATACATTTCCTGTTTTCACCTGTTCTGCATGTGCTGTATTGACTTCATTACACTACCCTGTATACTTTGTATTATTTCTGTTTTATTTCTGGGGTAAGAAATAAAGTGGTCATCTGACATCAGAGGTCTACCATCTAGTAAAAAATTTAAATAAATAAAAAGAGGTGTGGTTTGTGGCAGAGATAGTGTAAGGGGTAAGGCAAGGTGCTGAGGAAAACAAGCTTTATGAATGAGGCCAAGTATGTTGCAAGAGATACATATTTCAGTACAACAATAATGCAGGGAAGCAGGAGGGATTATCAAGCAAATAAGAACAACACACTGATACAGGAGAATTTTGCTATGTATGGCAAATCACTTATTACTAATATTAATAGACATTTAATGTCATGTAAGAAAACCAAAAATAATTGTTTTATTTCTTTAGGTACTGCATCTGTGAAAAGCGAGATCCCACAGAGATTACCACATTTCCAAAAGAAGACCCATAATGAGACCATGACTGAGCAGTTACGTAAACACACATACAGTAACAATAACACATATTCAGTTATACAATTAAGTGGTTTTGAAAGTGATTCAACATCATTTTAAGAAATTACACATGGCCAACACATTAAGCTAAATAATATTTGCAATGTACACATTAAGTATTTGCATGTATTTAATATAGGCTCTAGGAAACAAGTTGGCGAATGTGAGAAACATGGAAGATGATGATATTTCAGGTATATACCTCGAGATAGTGTACAACAAGAAAAATCCTTGAGAATAAGAAGGGCAGAAGAATAAGTTGAAGTAAGATTAGGTACAGTGTTCAAAACTGAGAAATAGCTGTAGTAGAATACTGTACAGTCAGTGTGAAGAGAAAGAGGCAGAGATACAGAGCATTAGTGATAAAGAAAAGGATGGCAAATGGCAGGTGAGAAGGTCAACTATTTAATAAGTACTCATAAAACAAAACACCCACAAATTACCACATAGGTGGCAGCGCCCTTAATACAGAAGAGGTAATAAGAGATCTGGGGACCCAGCTAGATAGTAATCTCTCCTTTGACAATCATATTGCCAAAGTAGTTAGGAAATCCTTCTATGTGGCCCATCTAATTACTAAAGGGTTCGCATCTAGAAATAAAGAGGTTATAGTGCCCCTCTACTCGTCACTCATTAGACCCATCATAGAGTACAATGCCCCATTTGGGATGTACCTCACAAGACACTTCCAACAGCTGGAAAGACCATAAAAGTACCTCACCAAAAGGATTACTGGCCTCAAACATATGTCCTATGCAGCCCGACTGAAAAAACTCCGGCTGTACTCAGTGGCATATCACTTACTCAGAGGTGATCTCTGCCTGACTTACAAAGCCATGTCCAACTCAGAATTGATGGACATGCTCCACCTATAGAAATCCAAGTCAGTGCGAGCCACATGCTCTAGTGAGCTAAACCTCGCCACAACAATAAATAGAACATGCTGGAGGGATAGATTCGTGTCACAGAGACTCCCCATGCTTTGGAACAAAATTCCAAATGACATCAGGCAGATCCCCTCACTAACACCCTTCAAGAGAAACCTTGACCAGTGGATGGATAACAGAATATACACCCCTGGGATCACTTCATTGGCTCTGCTTGACAGAGGATCAGTTAATTAATCAATGGGGTGGTGAAAGCCGACACACTCTGGCTAGGCTTATAAATGCCCTTGGGCAGATAGCCTAGTACCTAACTATGAACCTATGAACATATGCCAGCAAGACATTGTGACAGTCTGAACAGATAAAAGCACAGAGAGCAAGGAGAAATTGAGTAAAGGGTAAGCATAGTTATCAGAATGGAAGTTAAAGTGGAACTAAAGGCTATGCAGATGAGATGAAAGTTAATTACTGATCCTCCCAAAGGAAGAACATAAAATAGAGATAATACACAGACCTTTAAGATTTTGATTTAGATACATGGATCTGCACACTAAAAGCTCTCTAACTAGAGAATTTACAAGTGGGGGGCACAATTTGCAGCAGGGAGCTACATGGCTTGAACATTCTAGCAGAAACATACAGACATAATATTGTAAGTATATAAGTACAAGTGTGCTATTTAGGCATTTAGAAGTCACAGTAGTAAGCATTTAGTTCATAATTTTGAGTACAGACTTTCAAGGGAAGAGAACAGCACCATGTTCTACTCTCTGGTGTCATGGTAACTGTAATACAAACATCTCCAATAACTAATAATGATAGTGGTACTTTTTAAGTCTGGTGAGAAGCAGACTATTATTCACTGAAAATATTTTGTTTTATTAGCTGTGACCTGTGAATGGTTGTTAGTTTAAGAAACACAGTGATAAAGGTAAAACTTATAGCAAGGATGACTTCAATGGAGTGACATTTGCAGTTGAAAGACTGAGGAGCACATCAGGATCAAGGATCATGTGTTTATACTGAACTCTTCAGCTTAGTGTTTGAGGCATCCAGAATAATTGCTTGTTGAGTAACCATCCAGGAGGGGGACTAGACCCAAGTGGAATTCAGTCTAGCTAACTTACTGCTCAGGATAACAGTCACAGAGAGTGCTGTAATCAGTGTACTGCTTTTGTCTACTCCACACCATTCCTGGACAAACTTGACATCTGGGTAAGAGCTAAATAGATCAATCTTTGCACAATAGAGTCTCAACTAAATATGACCAATGTTTAGTGCATGAAGTCTGATCAGAAGTCTGTAGTTAAAGTCAGTAGAGAAGAACAAGTGAGGTCTAAGTGGAAAGAACGAGAGTCCTTTCCTTCATTCATGCTCCTCAGGATGTGATTAGTGAAACTGAATCAGATGTAGGCAGATGCCATTACAGCACTCATGGAAAGGCACTGAGGGTTAATAATGTCTTCTGTTTACACAAATGCTTTTCCTGAACTTTAGGCAAAGGGGGGAAACTAGAAATAAGGGAGAAGTTTAAAGTGTTTTTGCATCCCCTTTTATAGAGAAGTGTGGTAACGGGTTGTTTCCACAATGATGGAATGCAGCTCTCTCTAAAGGTATGATTGAAAATAACAGTGTGACTAGTAGTTAAACCAGCCCATGCTTTGTTAATACCAGGCAGCCAGACCATCAGCAAAATAAAAATCACATAGCAAAGGTCTTACAAGAAGATAGGGGTTTAAGCTGAAAATGAAGCAAAAAAAAAAAAAAAGGGGGAGATAGAGAATGCTCATCTTTAGTTAAGGTACTGGTGGCACGAAGCACAGAGACTGTATAACGAAATAATCAGAGTGGAACAGTTTTTTGAAGGATGTAATGTACCACATTTAGACAAAGAAGGGATGTAATCTAAATCAGGGAATCACAATTTAAGGCCACTGAGCCAGTATTAATTGCATGGAATGATAAAGCCCAGACTAGGTCCCTTGTCAACTGAATTTGAGTAGCTGATCAAGCATCTGCTGGAGCTAGTAAATGGGAAGGAGAAGTGATATGGCTTTGTTGGCTTATTTTCTCTTCAGTGGGAGAGCATGGCTCAGTTATTGGCACTCATCTGCATGATATAATCCTCAACGGGGATCATATCAAAGATCATGCATTAGTACTAGCTTTGGGGGGCTACGCAACCCATAGAAGCAAGCGGCAAACCCTCACTAGCATTCAGCCTTCTCACTTGACCTACACACTCTTGCAATGTGGGAATAAATGGGTCACTTATCTGGGAGGGGGTAAATGACTGGCAGGCAGTAGAGGAAAAATACTGAAATAAATTATGCCATTGAGAAACTGAATGGTGCCTGTTCAGAATTTTTCTGATTCCCTAATTGAAGAAATCTTAGGTTAATTAAAATACTATTTTTCTGATTTATTCATTTTCAGTTTAGTATATATAGGCATTCCTGAGGTGCCTAGAATGTTGTACGTCAGGCAGAGATTTATGAAATAAGTATATACCTTACTCTTGGATCATGTTCCACCAAGCCATGTGAAACCATGTGCGTCCAGCTGAAATCAAATCCTTCAACTGTAAGACAAGTCATTGTAGCAGATTGAGGACATTCAGAGTAGACAAAAAGACAATTCAAAATATGTTACATAATGGGTGCTTCAGAGTGACCCTAAGAATACTGATAATAATATTTGCTAGCTAATGAAGATGTTTAAGGCTGAACAACCTGTAACTAAAACTATAAAGCTGCATGTCAACAAATAAAAACCATCAGCATCTGGAACTGTGTGTGTTGGATGTGGGAAAAAGGGACATAGTATTAAACATTGTGTGCATAATCATAAGAATGCTATGTTTATCAGAACTGTGATGTCTAACTAGTATGCTGACAATGGAAATGCATCAATGTCATGTGACAGAGTAACAATTAGAATGACAGAATCAGCATATTGTCATTTTACCACAGCTAAGTTAGTCAAGTGCACTGTATTAATTGATGGGAAAAAGCAAAGAAGGGTATTGGGTATTAGATTCTGGAAATATGATTACACTTATTATACAACCTTATATTTCATATCTCAATAAATTATACCAGGAAAACAGAGGTAATACTTGTTCACTGAGAAGGAAAGAGTGTCCAAAAACACATGGAGAAATTTGGATACTGTTGGGTAAAGCATGACACCCTGTAACTTTTGTTCTGAATAACACACACACCCCCGGATTCACGAAACCTCTGTGTAAGACTTAATATGTCTCACTCGGAGTCTGCAGTTGAACGGTATGACATCAGCGTGCCATGAATATTCATGAGGGCACGCTGACTCATCCGTAACTCTTATCCGGACTGAGTAGGAAAGCAGGGGGTGTGTCCGACTGCCGAGCAGTCTAAAAGTCCATGCCCCTGCAAGGTTTTAAAAAGCATAATGTCAACAGACAAGACCAAGTTTGCTCAAATGTACTTGCACCCAGCACCACACTCCCTGACAGTGTAAACCTCCATCAGAGTTATAAAACGTAAAATATTAATTTATTTTTTTTTAAATCCACGATATAGCTGCTCGTATTTGCGCTTGTTTGCACGGGTGTGCCCATTGCTTAACCACAGTTAGCAATTGTGACATTGAAGAGCATATAAGAACCACTAATGCAAATTAAGCCAAACAGCAATAGCGTAATGGTAGAGCATATGCACAAAGAAGAGGCATTCACAGTTCGAATCCCACCACTCCCCTTCTTATTTATGTTTTAAATCAGTATTTGAAATAATACCAGACATATATGAATAAAATTTTATTAAAAGCAGTGACATGGCCAATATCAGTGAACAAAATATATAATTTTAAAGGACCCAGATATATAATAGACTGCTGTTAAGCAACACTTTACCCAGCGAAACACAGGTGCCCATAGTTTAATAGCGCTTTACCCAGCAAAACACAGGTGCCCATAGTTTAATAGCGCTTTACCCAGCTAAACAGAGTTGCCCATAGTTAAATAGTGCTTTACCCAGCTAAACAGAGTTGCCTATAGTTTAATAGCGCTTTACCCAGCGCAATAGGGTTGCCCAAAGTTTAAAAATGCTTTACCCAGCGCAATGTGTTTGCGCGGACGTGCATGCCGCGCCAACCAGGGCACCGTAGGGCACCGGGGAGCAACGTAGAGCTAGGTTGCTTAAATGCAGCCACACCCCCTAGTCTGTCTAGACAGTATTAAAATAAAAGAATGACAAGGTTCTAACCCAGGACCCTGTGCATCATAATCAAAGTACAGAACCACTAAGCCATGACAACACAGGGGAAGCAGCCACTATTAACATTCATATACTTACAAATGGTAGTTTAACCATTACTAAGCAGGTCTGCAGTCAGCCGAGAATTTTACAAAATGGCCAATCACAAAAAAGTGCAGGAAATGTGGCATATTTAAGCCCCATAGGCGGGAATACTCACCATAACTGATTGTAGCTCACATTTGCAGTCAGAATGGCAGGTGCAGTAGAGGGTTCACGCTTCCGAGCGCAACGTTGGGGCATTGAGGAGTACAAATAAACGGTTTGGCTCCTTGTCCAACATCACGAGTCAAGACTCCTGCAGGGCCAGTTCTAAGGGATGGAATACAAGGCAGAGACTTGGAACCGGTTAGCTCGTGACCTCACCAGTGCCACAGGCATTCCCTGGACTGGTGAGCAGGTCCGTCACCACCATGCAGACCTGAAGAGACGAAAGCAGGACCGCCTGAACCAGTGGATACAGGAGGCCCGTGGGATGCAGAATGCCCCACAACTGAGTATGTAGCCATGGAATGCAGTAAGTAAGAATTGATAATGGAGTATGTATAATGGATAGGTATGTCTCAATATCCCCTCATTTACTTTATAGCTGCAGGTGGCCGTGCTATGAATCAGCAAGCCTATGCTGATAGGCTGCTAAGGTTGCACCACCAGGCAGGTTAGTGATTATTCTGCATGTATTGTTATATAAAATATGGGAGAGAGCTTGAAAGAAAGTGTTGTAGTCCAATAAAACAGCCATAGAATTGCCTGAATAAGACCTCTGCATGTACTGCCAGATAAAAATGTCAGAGAGGGAGAAAAAGAGTGTAGTAACCCATTAAGAAAGGTAACATATGTCTGGAATAATATCTCTGCAGGCACTGTCATATAACATAAGTGAGTGAGCCTGAAAAAAGATTGTTCTAACCTATTAATAAAAGTATAATATGTCTTGAACATGTCTGCCATAAACACCGTTAAAACAAATAAAGGAGTGAGCCTGTGGAAAAGTGTGCAATGTCATTAATAAAGGTCTAAAACCCAGAGTGTGTCTGTGTCACAGAGACTGAAATGTTGTTGTACCCTTGCATTATACAAACAGTACTGTTTAAAAATGTGCTGGCAACCCAGAGTTATGCAGTCCCATATAAAGTGGGTGATGGAAGTGCTAGTAGCTGTGAAACATATATACAGTCCACAATAGTCAGTTACTGGCTGGCATGAATAAGTAAACCTGGCGCACATGTAGCATGTAATTATTCACCAGAAATGTGAGTGTGTGTTAAGAAATGCAGGGTTCTGTACAAATCGAAGTGAAAATGTCATGTGAAAACATCCCAGATATGTAGATAAAGAAATATAAATGCAAACAAGAAATATGTAGCAGTAACACCTGCATCCTGGACAGTTAGTATGTCAGATATAGGTCAGGCATATATTGAACTAGCCAAACCCATGACACAACCTAATGTATGGTGGCAAGTGTAATAATACAGGTAGGGGATATACACTTGCAGTCACTGGGAATGTAGTGTAGACTAAAAGGTCATTATAAGATGTTAACTGAGGTTTTTTCTACACCCTACCGTATGTGCATAAACCATGCAATTCCACACCTCAAAGGGTATGTGTAACCTTAAATATTTGTTGGGACATATGTCCTATTGTTTTATAAATATTTGCATTGATGTTGATGCATGTGCCCGGTTCAAACACCACGTTCATGGTGGCCTGTTGCTACCAAACATCCCTGCATGCTGTTGGAATATCCATTGTCGTTCAATATATGCATGTGTTATGCTTGCTGTTCAACTGTTGGAACCTTGGTGTGTTGGGTTAACGGGAATATTACTGCATGCTGTTACAACTAATCTGGAATGCCATTGTTTATGCTGTAATTAAACACACCTAATCACAGAACGTATGGGAAGGCCAGTCCCAGCAGACCCACCTGTCCCTCCTCAGTTGGCGAGTGCACCTGGCACCAGCAGCTCTGGTGCCCAGCCCGGGCTCCCCTCCTCCATTGGTCCTGTGCCACCTTTGGGTGGAAGCGCTGCAGGGGATGGGGCTCATCCCCCCTATGCAAGCGTGGGTGGAGAAGGGCCACTTGTCTCCCTTCAAAGGGTCTGGGCTGTGGTGCATAGGGAGATCCAGCGTTCAGTCGCTGATCCCCTACGCCAGCTTGAGGCGAGAGTGGCACGTCTCTCGGGTGAGCATGCCCGTCCTACTCAGCCCCAGCACAGCCACCCTCGGGGCTATGAAGGTGCAGTGGTGACTACCCATGGGTGGGGATCTCAGTTCCACTGTTACCATCTGTGGGCTCATGGGCTTGCGATTTCCAAACAACCTTCCCCGTCAATTGTGTTCACCCACCCCATGTGTCAAACTCCGCCCCTGCATGGGTCTTGTTTGTCTTGTCTGTTTACCTCGCCAACCTACCTCCCCAAATATACCTACATCCTCTACCTCACATTCCACTCTCACCTGAAAAAAAAAAATAAAAAAAAAGGGCAATCTGTTCCCACAAAAAAATTATGCCCCATACATAGCTGCCCAATTTGCACACATGTCCGCTGGACATGTAAACTGATAATTCTAATTGGCAGTACAACATATTTTGTTGTCCTCACCCCGCTCTCAGGGGTGGAAGGTTTCAAATTTCACACCAAATTTCATACATATGCACAGCTGTTGCTGGTAAAAAAATGGGCAGCTATGGACCTTCCCTACACCCATCCTGCACATCCCGAGCTGGTTTCCCTACTGTCTTTCCCTCTTTGTGCCCCCTTTTCCACCACTTTCCTATCTTCCCATTTTCTTTTCTTTAAAAGAAATTAGCACGGGGTTAGCGGGAGTAAGCACTTTTAAGCAATAGTTAATGGGGGTGCGCAGGTGTGAGCTTGTGTGCGCTTAGCTAAGCATTGCTAAGCATCGTGCAAACCCACACAAACCCGCTTACAACTGCTTAAAAGTGCCTTAGGCACTCTGTATGACAAGGCCATTGTACTGCTCAGCAGCAAAATAAAATACCCTTTTCAGTCTCGAACCAAGGACCTTGGGCTCACCAGTCTGCATGAAGTACCACTACACCACAGCAGATATACAATAACTTAGTGCTGAAAGCAATATATCATGCAATACCATGAGTGAATGTAAAGGAAAAATAGGAATGGCATAACACAAATCTTGTTCTGTGGGCCTTAACCAGCAGGTGTTGTTGAATTGCATGACATGACTGTGAAAAGAGAATCAGCCAGGTTAGTAGGGAATAAGGTTACAGTAGCAGCTTACAAACCCCACACAGTATCAGAGCAGGATAAACACTGACATATTTGCATAGGTCACAGGCCAGACCTCCCAACAGTGACTGCTCTACAGTGATGAACCTGATTTGTAAACAAATGTTAGCTGTGCCCCTCTGACTCCCTGTGAAATGTACTAATAGTAGGCAGAAAGGTGTTGAATCTCACTTAATGACAAATGTCAATAAGTGAGAGTAGACACCGCTTGCACGTCAGAAAAGGTGTAGTAATACATATGCTCTGAATCCTCCAAAGTCTGAACTGCAAAATGTCTGAACTATATCACAGGTGTATCCCAGTTATATGTACCTTTCCCTGAGGCTGTTCAAATATATACGTGAGAGTATCTGAGGCCTGGAAGAGTCAGAAGCACACAGGCATATCAGCTTGTCTGCTGTTACACACTCTGCAAATAGCTGTAGAATGAATCCCACAAGCATGCCCTTATGTAGAAGTACAACACAGAAATATCAAAGGATGTAGCCATGTACTGCTAGCAACCACCTGTGACAATGCCATTGTTCAGGTGCTGAAAAGACTGCTGTGGTGTACAGTCAAAGAATACTAGGCTGACCTCTGTCTACCATCTGGATATGTCCACAGGTGGGAGCTACTCAGACAGACTACAAGCCTTCATAGACTTACAGGTACACAGCAACTCTGCATGTTCAGTAAGATAAACATCACACGATAATAAATAATGCATTCTGGAGTTCTGCACCCCTACCCAAAGGTACTATATACCCGTGTAGTCAGGCACAACCAAGGGTGTAGGGAGGCATACACAGTACAGAAATATGTTCAGTTGTCCTAAGCAGACTGTGCTAATGTCAACACAAACCCCAAACTGTTCAGAAGTGAGTAACGTACTAATGACAGTATAGCAGTTTACAAACAGTGCATGTGCCTGATATTCATAATTGGTAGTACAACATACTTAGTTGTCCTCACCCCTCTCTCAGGGGTGGAAGGTTTCAAATATCCCACCTAATGTATTGCATATGCACAGCTGTTGTTGGTAAAGGAATGGGCAGCTATGGACCTTCTCCACACCCATCGTGTACATCCCAAGCTGGTTTCCCTACTGTCTTCCCCTCTTTGTGCACCCTTTATCACCACATTCCTATCTCCCCATTTACTTTTCTGTCAAAGAAATGAGCGTGGGGGTTAGCGGGAGTGAGCACTTGTAAACAGTAGTAAGCGTGTTTGCACCAGTGTGCGCATGTGTGCGCTTAGCTTAGCATTGCTAAGATATGATAAGCTACGGCAAGCTTAGCTTAGTAATGCTAACATAAAATAAGCTGAGCTAAGCTTAGCTTAGCATCGCTAATCGTCACGCAAACCCGCACAAACCCACTTACAACTGCTTAAAAGTGCCTTAGTCACTCTGTATGACAAGGCCCTTGTACTGTTCAGCAGCAAAATAAAATACCCTTGTCAGACTCAAACGCCACACCTTGGACTCACCAGTCTGCATGATGTACCACTAAGCCACAGCAGATATACAATAGCTTGTTGCTGAAAGAAATATAACATGCATTACAAGGAGTGAATGTAAAGGGAAAATAGGAAAGCCATAGGAATACATTGCAATAAAGAAATATAACATGCATTACAAGGAGTGAATGTAAAGGGAAAATAGGAAAGCCATAGGAATACATTGCAATAAAAAAATATAACATGCATTACAAGGAGCGAATGTAAAGGGAAAATAGGAAAGCCATAGGAATACATTGCAATAACTACTGATGTATGCCAGTTAATTCCCTAATTCCAAAAGAAAGTACATACTCCCATGTATCCAGTGTTAGCATTAGGAGGTGTGAGTAAACTTACACACTGAGAAGAGTGTACTGGAAGAAGCAACAGTCAGGTTTCAGTACAACATGCATTTCACTGGCTACAACCCAGCTTCAGATATGAGATATATACCAACCTTCTGACTGACACAACAGTGTCCACAGCAAACAAGCATGGTCCCCACCTTGCAAAACTGAAAGGCCTATGCCTACCTAACCTATCATCTTATAGCAGTGTCCTGAAATCACAGTGAGAACTGCAATTACCACACAGCAGGCTGCATGCAATTACTAAATGGTGGGCACCAATTGGTGCAGAGGCCAATCACATGCACATGTGCAGATACCTACAAAAGCAGCCTGTACTTGCTGTCCACACATGCAATAATATCATTGCAGCAACTGGGGAGAGAGAGAGCGAGAGAGACAGACAGACATACAGAGACAGACAGACAGACAAACAAATAGAGGCAGTTGGAAACACCAAACCAAAAAAAAAAAAAAAAAAAAAAACACGTCAACAGGTACAACAGACAGAGGTGAGAAATATAAAGGTAAGGTATGTAACATAGATGTATTTGCTGGCATCCGAATGATGTTTCTGAAGGGTACTCTACATACTGTGAACCCTGCATATGTGGTAGCAGTCCGTATCTATATGTATATGCAGATGTGCATAGGGCAAGGGACATACTGCAACTGTTAGTGAAGGCTAGACATATATATATATGTAGCTGAAGGTTGCTATGTGCACATATCTATGTAGGTTGTAGTGTGTGGCATTGAAAACAGCAAGCAGTGCAGGTATATGTCATGTGGTGGTTAAATGCTGTGGGACTGAGTTACAGCCAGTGAGGTCTGCTACAGCTATACAGCCTGAGGACAGCAAAATGCATTCTGCACAACACTGTGCAATATTATTACATAATTGTATGTCTCACAACTGTTTCATAATTGATATTCCCACCATGAAAGGTGGGCAGTATACGTGCCTATATGTGCATGTATATGTACAGCAATGGATGTTTACAAGTATGTGTGTATATATATATATATATATATATATATATATATATATATATATGTGTGTGTGTGTATATATATATATATATACATATATATATAGATATATATATATATATATATATATATATATAGATATATAGATATATAGATATATATATATATATATATATATATATATATATATATATATATATATATATATAGATACATATATACATATATAGATATATACAGATATATATAGATATATACAGATATATGATATATATATATATATATATATATATATATATATATATATATATATATATATATATATATATATATATATATATATATATATATATATAGTGCGAGAGGAGACACGGGTCAGGCGTGTGCAACAGGTTCCTGGTGACCAAGGCATGGACTGAACACCAGTGTTGATACTGCAGTGCCATACCCCATTCCAAAACACTTTACCCACTAACTACCAGATAGGTGGTTGCCTGCCTAACACTGAAGGTGTCAGAAGGGAACATGGGACACAGGTGGACAGTAGCCTCCCCTTTGATATTCACAGTGCCACACTAGTCTTGTAATCTGTCTACGTGGTACGTGTCATCACAAATGTTGTGTCATGTACGGAAATATAGGTCAGTGTTCCCCTGTACTCATCACAATGCCCCATCTGGTAGGTACCTCACATGACAACTACAGCAAGTGGAAAGGCCACAGACATACCTCACAAAGAGTAATACTGCCCTCAAACAAATACCCTATGCAGACTGACTCACATAACCACAGCTGCAGTGCATTGCATACCGGCCACTCAGAGGTTACCTCTGCCGAACATACAGAGGTATGTCACACCCATAGCAGTCAGACAACCACCATGTCAACACCTCACAATCCCACCGGGCTACACGGCCAAGGTCCCTAATCCCCGCCACCTCACTAAACAGCACATGCTGGAGGGATAGGCTCATATTGGCAAATATGCCATACCTGGAGTAATCTACCCAGCATTAACAAACAAGGCTCCTCAGTAGCAGATGTCATACATACCCCTGATGATTGTCTGGGGGATAGGTAACACACCCTGGGAATCACCTCTGTGTATCCGGTTGACAGGAGCAAGTGAAATCAAATTACATGTGTGTCAAAGGCCAGGGTAGCATATGGCTTGGCTGCTGTAGGCCGTAGGGCCAATAGCCTATTACCTACCTATGACACAATGTACACACACATGTACTCAGTGCAATACCTGCTATATGAGGTGGAATGAGTGTGACAGTGAATGTGTGCAAGGTCTGTAATGGTGTGATAGCTTAGTGTGAGGTTGTTTCTGTCATGGTCGTTTGTGTCCTAGGTGTGAGGCCAGAGAAAGATGTGTCAGTTATTGGGATGCAGACATAGTAGGATGGCATATGTTGTGACGTAGTTCCTTGTGTACGACTGTGGTGTCCCATCGTAGGCTGAAGCAATGCATGTATTCTCAGTAAGTGGTACTGCTGGTGAGTCCAGCTGACATTTGAACTATTGTACTACCTGAAGTTATAGGCCTAAACAGCACAGTATGGTGTATGTTCACATTCCCTGGTAACACTGTCTTGTGTGTTTCCTGTAGTCTGCACAGATTACATACCTCAGGCATAGGTATCTGTAAGTAGGGGCACACAGTACTGTAAGGTACACAGGAAATGCTCATCTGTGTCAGCATACATTTGTGTGTTGTATGAATGTCTGATGTGTGTGTAATGATGCTTGTACCATGCCTGCAATCACATGTGTGTTGCAGGGTTTGCGTGTGTACCTAGCAACATGTATACTCTGTTACAGCAGTATGCCAGCTATATTAACAACTGTGCACATATGTTAGGTAGTGGTATGGCATCAATGACTAGGGTGGGTTACTGGTTATACTGTAACTGTACTTTACATTCATTGCAATGGATGACATATTTCTTCATGCATTAGCTTGATATGTACCCCCGTGGCGAGGCTGTGCATTGGATCCCAAACAGTGTGCCGAGTACTGGCGTATACTGGTTTGTTATATGGAGTGTGGCAAGCACTGTCAGCCAGTTGTGGGCTGAGCACTGATATGTAGTATTGAATGTGTGTATCCTCTGACAGACAAACAGATGCTATATATGGCAGTTAACTGATATCTGTACTGTATAATGTTAAGTGTGCCACATGACTTGCTCACACATATCGTTTACTTGTCTTCCAGGCTTATGGCTCATCAAAGGAATCCCTCCTACACAGCCACAGAGGAACAGGAAATCCACCACAGCCTGGTTCAGCACTATACCCTGCTGTTTTCCAGGGCCAGCCAGCACCAGCATGAGCGTACTGCACTGTGGCAAGATCTTGTTTGTCGGGTAAATGACATAGGCATGCATAACCGGACATATGAGCAGGTACTCCATCACTGCAGTGATTTAATTAGACATGTCCAGCGGCGTGCGTCTGATATCCATAGACAACAGCTTGCCAAAGGTGGTGGGGTGGCCATACATCCCCCCCTCACCAGAGTGGAGGAACTGCTCCTAAATGTGGTGGCTCCTGGCCTACAGCAGCAACAACATCACACATGTGTCATCATGGAGGCCGGAGCCACCCAGCGTGGTGACATGGAGCGTGCAGGTAACATGCCCTAGCTGTAGACTACTGTTACCTGTATTGTTAGATTATGCATATGTGAGATGTGTACTGTGTTTAGCAGTCGTGCTGTCTATTTTGTGCAATACTGATATTTTGAATAGTATCTGTACACCTATGCCTGTTGTTCTACTGTAGTTTAGCACACTCACAGTAGCAATGCCACAGTTGTGGCCACTGACAAACTGTGTCATATTCTTGTAGGTCCCTCTGGTGTGACAGCAGGGCAGACGATACATGCTGGTGAGTGTGTTAACACTTTAAAATTGGTATTGAAATGTGCATGTCATAGGTGAGGTGTAGGCCATGTACACATAACACACCTACACATAATACATGCTGTGCACGTTTGCTGTGAGATGTTAAACATCTCAGTAAAGTCAGTAGCTGTCTCAATCACATGCAATGCACAGAGCATCAGACACAAATGTGGCAATACGGTACTGCACATTGGATAGGCATAGCTGACACACATGTACACAACATAACACGTTTGTCATACGCAGTACACCTCAACATGCTACACATAGTGTAACCGGACACCCGCTGCCAGGTCACACTTCAGTATCCCACATGTCATCCACACACCACACATAATATACCTGAAGGGTAGGGGCTTAGCATGGGGCTGTGCAACACTCTTCAACAAATAACACAGTCATGTTAGGCAATGCTCCCTATTGGGCACCTCACACACCCTTGTGCAACGTGGCTGTGTAATTGTGAACCTAGCCAGGGCACTGCGGTTCAGGTACAGCATGCTAGGCAGTGGCCTAGCACACTTTAGTGGCCTTGAGTGACCACATGATGCATGATGATGATGGCTAATGGTACTACACCCCATACAGTTACAGTGACCACAGTACTACACATAGCTGTCATTGCTTTGCACCTCCATGTTATGTGTGTGCATACAAATGCACCTATACACATTATGCATAGCATGTTGTGTGTGTGCAAACATATGCAACTATACACAATATGCATAGCAGTCACATTCTGTACAAAGTGACACATATTTGTCCGGGAATGCTATTGGGTATATAGGTCACATGACACACATTGGGTATGTGTGATGTTTAATGTTGCAGTCATGTACAATGCAATGTCATGGCTGGCACTCACATATCTGGAATATGACCCACACTCACCATAACCACTGTACAATAGCCATGTCCAGGATTGGTATTCCATCATGTATACATGCACCACTCATCCCGTGTGTGTACATAGCATGCATGTGCTACACCTGTGTCCAAAATTACCTGCTACAGACACAGAGACTGCAATCAGACATGGAAATCCATGTGACACACAGATAACACATGTAGCCATGGTATGTATACCTGTGAGTGATGGTGCACAGGACATTGCAGAGCTTATAATACTTGCAGAGAAATGTCATGTCCTTGTACACATTGTGTTCCAGGGTGTAGGCAATCACTGAACATGTACACACATGCACCACAGCCATGTACACTGTCATTAACTATGGCTGTCTACACTCACACTGCATGGACTTGATCAACACATATTCTGCATGCTGACACATGTGACGTGACTGTTTGCCTTGTGATACTGTCACCCACCTTCAACCACTATTGAGTATGTTTTGGATTGCTGTTGTGTGTGTATCTGCTGTAGTGAGGAGTGTGCATGTGTTCCTGTGTGCATGTGTGCATGTGTGCATGTGTTCCTGTGTGCATGTGTGCATGTGTGCATGTGTGCATGTGTTCATGTGTGCATGTGTGCATGTGTCCATGTGTCCATGTGTGCATGTGTGCATGTGCAGACCGTAAAGTGTGTTTCCTGTCTTCCTCTCACAGGTGCTAAGTTAGGGGTTGGCGAAAGCAGCAGGTTACCTGAAGCCACTGCCACGAATAGTGGTGATGATGACACATGTATTTTGGCACAGGAAGATTTGACAGGGTCTGTCATTGGTTTGCCAATCGACAGTACACAGCGTTCAACCCATTCTATGCGCACACTCATACTGTCAATACATCCCTCACCACCTATGGCCATAGGCAAGGGACAGCATACAGTTGGCATTGACCAGGAGAGTGTGATACCCATGGCACTTGCATCCCCTCACAGCAGCCATAGCCATAGACCCAGAATGGTACCACATAGGCGGAGGTCCAGGGGTTCTCGGGGAAGCACCACTGGTCGTATTGCCCCTGGCAGGCGTGTCCTCACAGGTCTTATTATGACCAGTATGTTCCGGGCTGTAATGTAGGCTCAGGCACGTATGGGATGGTACACCAGGCAGGGACTTAGGGCACAGACGGCACATTACACTGCTATCAATGACAGCATCAGTGACCTTGCCGGTGCCATCCGAACTTACACCGAGGTCGTTGATAGACGTTGGGGGGAGACATTAGATGCTCTCCACAACATGTCTTCCATGAGCCAGGACCGTGCGGGACGGTTGCGACATCGACGTGGATGCATGCCAGCAACAGCAACAGCTGGCAGTGGTCACGGACAGCCCACAGTTCACAGCCACTCCCATAGTGGCAGCACTAGCCTCAGCAATGCTGGGGCTGGCCTTTCCATTGACCGTCCCAGTAGACCATGTGCATGTGGCTCTGGCCAGTCCCAGCAGGGACATGGGTCCAGTCGTCATACCTCTGCCTCTGATGATAGTACCCAGTCAGGGTTGGTACCCGATACTGTCCGTAGCACCCCTGCCAGGCACAGGTACTGTGTCCATGGCCGGAGACAATGATCTGTACAGCCTAGCAGATACAGTCTGTAGCTGTCCCACAAACTACTGTATATGGCAACCACATGGTGGAGCTGTGTGCATGCAGACACACACACACATTAACCAAACAACTAGGGCTCACGCATACACACACACATTACATCAACATTGGCCCATGCTGTACTGTTGTCCCACACACACACACACACACACACACACACACACACACACACACACACACACACACACAGACATGTCGATTGGATGGGTCAATGTCAGGCTCTGGCAAACAACAAAACGCCCTGTGCATATGATGATACCTGTGCCGCCTCCTGTCATCTGCATTATTGATGGAGGGACAGGCTAACATGGTGCTGATGCACAGGGTGACACTATAGCAGTGTAGCAATAATAGCAAGTTGTCAACAAGGAAGTGTAACTACATCCTTGTAGGTATATCTGAGCAGACATTATGCATCAAAGCTCTGATTGTCAATGTAGCATTTTTTACACCACTGTTAGGTCTGAGTATGTATTATCCACCCATGTGCCATGTGCCACTTGGATGAAGTGTAATGTGTTGCCAGCATGTGTTAGTGAATGGACAGTATGTGTGTGATGCATGCAGTACAGATTAGCAAGTATACATCTGTGAACATGGTGGGTGCGCACTGTCTGGATGTACGTGCATAGTGGACACATGGGATGTGTGGCATACCCTGTTGTACACATTGTTAACATCTCATAGCATCTTTCAATAGACAGTATGCATTCTACTACAGTTATGTACTAACATAGGTAGACATGTGTATGACATGGGTTGACACTATGTTGTGGGTGATACCATTAATATCTGTCAATGATTTGCGGTCTGGTAGTATACACAACCTCAACAGCATGACTATAAGCAATCATTGGATGATGTCCTGACAAATGACACACAGTAGTAGGGAATCCAGTAACAATTGGATCCTTCCGGTGCTACACTATAACACTAACCAGTGGTAATGACCGCCACCCATTCCTGTGACCACACCTGTTTGTCATATAGCCCCCTTAGGTACATGCAGACACACTAGGGATGTGTCCATCCAAATCTGGAAATGCATGGATTGGCCTACAATGTATTCCCTGGATGGGATGCATATCCTACACAAGGCTATCATACAGACAGATACCTGTTGTCTGATACATGCTGTTTAGCAGTAAGCCAACTATGGCATAGACATCCTCATGTACTATACATACTATCCCATCAGTACCACACAGGTGGTAGCCCTCAACATGTATGTTGGGTACCAATGTGTACATACAGACTCATGTTATGTCATGTGTCCCTTGGTATCCACATATCCATAGGTATTGTGGAGTCCCAAGGTGTATCACATAAGACATTAGAGGCCTGAATGCATATCCACAAGGCAGTCATACACCTATAAAGACTGTCCATTCTTGGCAGACTTTGTTGTGTATGACCATGTCTGACATATACCCCAGGCATATGCCCTCACTCACACTACTCTTAAGTAATTGCCATGGGTGTGTGTGCCACAGAACACGACAGTAGATGGCCTTATGTGACCTATGATCTGAGAAGCAGCGGCGCAACCTGTCAATGGAAACAAATGTATTCATGTAGTATGCAAGCTTCACACCTACTGATTGAGGGGACATGTACACATATATATTTGTCACACAGATACCTGATGTGTGCAATGCACTTACTGTTGTAATCATACCATAGTAAAAGCAAAACCCACACCACATTGACCAACACACAGTCAGCATTTGCAGGATTCAAATCTCTCCCTTTGTTATGATGCTAGAGAGAGACACATTAACACGGTGCACTATTTGCTTTACTGGCTAGTTTCCCTTCTCCGGCTGTATTTGTAGGATGGTGACATCATCAGTCTTTCCAAAGAGGAATGTACCTCTTTTACTGAGTTTTTCCAGTCTCCAAAAAGGGGACACCTCTCAAAGGAAACTGCACACATGCACACTCACTCTTTGCAGGATTCAACCCCCTACCTAGCTATGTTATAATACTACAGAGAAATGCATTAACATGGAGCACTATTTGCTTTAATGGCTGGTTTCCCTTCTCTGGCTGTATTTGTAGGATGGTGACATCATCAGTCTTTCCAAAGGGGAATGTACCTCTTTTAGTGAGTTTTCCCAGTCTCCAAAAAGGGGACACCTCTCAAAGGAAACTGCACACATACACACACATACACTCACTGCTTGCAGGTTTCAAACCCATACCTAACTATGTTGTGATACTGGAGAGAGATGCATTAACACGGTGCCCTATTTGCTTTACTGGCTAATTTGCCTTCTCCTGCTGTATTTGTAGGATGGTGACATCATCAGACTTTCCAAAGAGGAATGTACCTCTGTTAGTGTGTTTTCCCACTCTCCAAAATGTGCACTTCTCTCAAAGAAAACTGCAGACACACACACACACACACACACACACACACACACACACACACACACACACACACACACTCAGCAATTGCAGGATTCAAGCCCCTACCTAACTATGAAAAAGATGTTCACCACCAAGCAACCTAGTAAATGCTCCATAGCTAGGCTTTCTATAAATAAATGTCCAAAACGATAAGAATGGAGCAAAAGCAGGAAAGTCTTGTATAAAAAATCTATTTTATTCACCAATAGAAAACAAATACAACGGATGAGCTCGCTTTCGCTTACAAAGCTTCATCAGATCCATATTGTATAGTCTTCCCAAAAGCCTTTATAACTAAATTCAAAAACTCACAGCCAATCAAACTTCCATAGTAATTACTACTTTAAAGAAATAGCATACATTTAAAAATCATTATTGATACATATATATAATTACTATAAAAAACTTGATATATTTAAAACAACTAAACAAAAAATAAAAATGTTAATAATACTGATAATATTAATGATAAAGGGACTAAATACATGCATGACTATATATCAGAACCAAATGCAAGCATATAATCAGAGCCTAAATAAATAATAAATTCAGTGCCTTAATATGTTGTTGAACTAAATTTCTTAGTGGATTAAGTGCTATGGGATTCCATATGCATATATCATGTATATATCAATCTATACACATCCAAAAGAGCTGTGTGCATACTAATATTGGACACAATGGAGCAGTTCTGACATTCTGAGGTTAAATTAAGACACATGAAGTGGACCTTATAATCATCTTACCTAAACTATCTAATGTTACAACGTTTTCTCAATGATGGTTTTATTGATGCCCTTTCATTAAGTCCCATGCCTCTATCTGCTCTCAACATTATGATCCAATTGTTCTCCCTAAATTCAGTATGATTTCTGATGTCACCTTCACGTATACTAGGAGAAATGACCTCCAGGGCTCTAAATAAAAAAGTATGACCTAACTATGTTATGATACTAGAGAGTGACGCATTAACACGGCACACTATTTGCTTTAATGGCTGGTTTCCCTTCTCCGGCTGTATTTGTAGGATGGTGACATCATCAGTCTTTCCAAAGAGGAATGTATCTCTTTTAGTGAGTTTTCCCAGTCTCCAAAAAGGGAACACCTCTTAAAGGAAAGTGCACACATACACTGTTTGCAGGATTCAAACCCCTACCTATGTTATGATACTAAAGAGAGACGCATTAACACAGCGCACTATTTGCTTTACTGACTAGTTTCTCTTCTCCTGCTGTATTTATAGGATGGTGACATCATCAGACTGGACATGGTGATGTGTGTACACTTTGTTTTATGCCATTCCAGGAATGGTCCATGTGGGTCAGCAGGTGTCAACAGCTTGAACAAGACCTCAGAATCCTTACCTTGTGTGATCTATCTGTGGACACATTGACATTCCGTCATATGTCAACACATATTTATGCACAGCTTGTTGGTTTTGTGGATACTACATGTGTCTGGGATGTTGATAAAGGGCTAGTCAAAGTCTATGTGACACATGTGTAGATGTGTTCATTGATGTATGTCCTGGGTGGCTGCCTTGCAAACTGTCTAGCATGTTTGGGAACCATGATCCGCACAAGAACATACCACGGTTGGTAGGGTTGTGTGCATGTCAGCTTCCAATAGCTCTGTTTATGACTGCAACCATGATGGAATCCATGACCTAGCAGATCAGACTTCATAGGCGTACTGGACTTGAATTCCCATGGTGTGTTGTGCACCAAATCTTGTGGGGAGTGCCATATGTATCTGTGACACATTCAATGGTTCCACATCCTGTGTAGGGTGTGAGGCTCAGCTGACTGTTCAGGTGCATTATCTGTTTGTTCTGTAGTTTGTGCATGACCCATATTGGGAATCAATGTATTCCACTTGCTGCCATGCTTTTGGCAGTGGGGGTAGCTGCTCATCCATTCTACATGTGATATCTCCTGGTATGATGATGTGGACTATTGGCAGTGGGAGATGGGTATGTACATATGGGCCTGTCTGTCATGATGTCAGCATTGTCACTCAGGTACAGTTGGCCCTGAATCAGAACATATATGGGTGTACATTGCTATTTATGACATAGCTGAAGGAGGTGTCATGATTCAGTCTAGACTCCTTCTCAGCTACTCTTTACAAAACCAAACATGAGCACTAATCCCTGTTATACTCTTTTACATGCTTAACATCCTACTGATCCTTTGTGATCAGGCTACAGAGTATGTCATGATAATATCCTGGCATGTCCAGGGGTCGGTTTTGTGTGTACTCTTCAGTCCAGCTGGTGGATATTGTGATATTGACACAATGTCACTTCTGCCTCATGTACACAGACAACCCTCTCCTCCTCCCGACAAACTCAGATATATGTGTGAGATGCACCTATATAGACATACAGGGTGCTGAACTCTCTCGACCCATGACTGGCACAGTCTATCAGGTGGTGAAGGTAACCACACACACCACATATCAGTCTCACATATCCTCTAGCAACAGCACTAAAACCACATTATCACACATAGACATACTTGGATGCTGTAAATGTACTCTACCTAAGCAGCAGAGACCACCAAAGCAGACACACAAACACCTGCTACCCCACTACAATACCCACATATCACATAGTTCACAATGTCAGTGTGCCACACAGTCACTGCCCTTCGGGCTAAACAACACACCTAATACACTTGTAATAGCAACACTTATTGTCAGACACAATGATGTACCACTCACCAGCCCTAACAAGGGAATAGTCACTTTGGGCTGTCTGTTGGGTGCCAGGATCTGCCGCATAACACAGGCAGTCAGGTCACTCCAAAGCAAGTACAGGACTGGCACCATCATTGTCCATGCTGGTGTGTATAACCTCAGACATTACTCCCTGGATCACATTCATAATACATGGAGGAACACTCTGATCATGTAGCCCAGGCCAGTATGACCCTGACCTTGTCTAGCATTTTACACCCACCAATTATGATGTCAAATTATACGGACACACATATCACATTTAACAATTGCCTAACAAATTTGTTTAATTCATAGGGGATACAGTGCCTGTCAGCATATGGTGAAATGCTCAACATGCCACGTAGCTTCACTATGGACAGCTTGCACCTGTCACCCTTGGACTTTGGAATGCTGGCTAAGGCTCTTGCTACCACCATAGTGCCTTTTTTAAGCAGGGCTCAGAAGACAAACCCACCTCCATAGACATTACAGGTTAAATGAAACTAAGGGTAATGCTGCTCAACAACAGTTGTGTTAACCTCATATTGCGGCCACTGAGAACTCTCCTCAGTATGGAGGATAGCGATATCTGTGCACTGACAGATGCCTGGTTCAGGCTTTTTTATGCACACCAGCACTACCAGGTTATGTTTCATACCATGCTGTCTGACAACAAGACTTGGAACAGACAACACGACTAGGGGGAGTATCCATATACATCACAGATACACACACCTCCGGGTTAGTAGCACTGCACAAAGCATCACAGACCATACATATACAACTACCATTGTTCAATACTGCCTTTCAGTTTGTTGCCTGCTACAGAACACACTCCCAAACTCAGGAACCACACTCAGCTTTCGTGGGAACTATGGAGAATTTGAAGGTCTCCACAAACACCATTATATCGTGTGTCTTCATATACACAGATATTGACTGGGGATACTACTCAAGCCCCGACACCCTCACCCAACAGTCACCACAATTTGCAGACTCATATGCTATGGCACAACCAGTCAGCACAGCCACAAGGGGGAATACATATTGGACCTGATCATCACCAACATGGGGACTCTATGTTCCACACCAGCGATATACCCCTCATTGGTAAGGTCAGAACATGCATGTATCTCACTGGACATACATATACCCTCCACACACCCATCCTGGGTAATCTTGGTAAACTTCTCATGAGCCAATGTCTCACGTCACCGAAGCAAGGTGGTATCCTTCAGAGACCCTGAAACAGTGGCAAATACAGCTCACATTGCTGCATCCTTTACATACACATTCTATGGACACCTAGTGGATTGCATGGATTGTGCTATCCCAAATAACAACAGGACTCACTACTCCAATGGCAGGGGACCTGTGTGGTAGACCCCAGCCATTAATAAGCTGTACAACATCAAGAGGAAGCTACTACATGATAGAGCACAATCCCAGACTGGGAAGGCATCTGTGATCTGTACTAGCAGACAGCTACAATCACTCGTGAACTTTTCTAAGGGCCGCTTCTACCAGACAATTGCAACAGACATGTAGGACTATCACATGGCCTTCTTCAGTTATGTCAGGAACCTGGGTGGACACTCACTGATATGCTGTGAGTTGCTGCATACTGACTAAACCTACCCAGAACCTACTGGCATTGCCAACATCCTGGCAAACAGGTTCAGTGCAGATGTCTCCCACCCATCCCCCCTAAGGAGCAACTATCCATCCCAACAGAGTATAACCTCCCTGACATCACACAGTAACAGGTGAGTGCTGCTCTCCCCAAAGCGTACATCACAGTATCAATGTGGCCAGATGGTGTCCCAGCCTGCATCTTACATGAGCATCATGACAGACGCAACCCTCACATTACATCACTGTTCAATATCGGAGTTACCACAGGATATGTACCCAAGGAATGGCGTACAGCGACAGTGGTCCTGCTCCACACAGTTGGTGCCACAACGGACAATAGACAATATTGCCCTATAAGCCTAAGTAGCCTGTTCTGCAAAGCTATGGAGCGTATTGTCATGGGACTCATACACATAGACATTGGGAACCCACAAACACTGTGTCCTACACATTTCAGCATTGTTATTGGCAGATCTTGCCTCTTGAACCTGTTTGTATTCTTTAAATGGCTAACAGGTCCATCAATATAGGGATGGCTGTACACACAGTCTACCTGAACCCTGCAAAACCCTTCAACACAATAACCCACTGGGCCATTATGCATAGGCTCACCAGCGTCAATATGGACACATATCTCACACGATGGATTGATACCTGGATCAGGGATAGCACCCATATGGTCAGAATTGCAGGTGCCATGTCTGACTATACACCAGTTACATGTGGCATCCCACACGGCTCGGTCCTGGGACCTCTCTTGTTCAGTATATTTTTGTCTGACGTGCAGGCTACCACAGGTGGAATATGGATGAACATGTTTGCACTTGACTGCAAACTGGGTGCCATGATCAACTCTTCAGCTGCCACATGCATACTCAAACAGGGTCTCACAGAAATGGATGACTGGTGCCTGAGTCATGGCCTACAGCTAAATGCCATTAGTTGCATAGTCATCCCCTTTGGGAATAACAACATGCCCACACATTACCACATAGGTAGTGCTCCATTACATACAGTAGGAGTTGTTAGGGGTTTGGGGACATGACTTGTTCGTACTGTCGCCTTTGACATTCACGTTGCCAAAGTGGTTGGACACACCTTCTATGTGAGCCACCTTATCCTATATGGTTTCACATCTAGATCGAGTGAGGTCATTGTGCCCCTATACTCATCACATCCATGCTTGGTTGCAATGCCACATTTGGGGTGTACCTTACCTGACACCTGCAGCAACTATACTGGCCATGGAAGTTCCTCACCAACCAGATCTAGGGACTCACACAGATGCCCTGCACAGTTCAGATGCAGTAACTCCAGCTCTACTCAGTCACTTACCACCTACTCGGATATGATGTGTGCCTGTTGTTTACAGATATACCCAACCCAGAATTACTGGACATGCTCCACCTCAGGATATCCGACTCCCTTGGAGCTACACACTCCAGGGACGTATACCTCAGCGCATATGTTATTGGACATTGTGGAGGGACAGATTCTTATCCCAGAGGCTCCACTCACTCCAGAATGTAATCCCAGTTTCACATAGGCAGAGCCACCCACTGATCACCTACTGGAGACATCTTGACAACTGTATGGGTGATCGTACGTTTACCCCTGGGATATCTTCTGTGTCCCTGCTAGACAGAGGCACACTAGCCTAAATGTACATGAGCTATCTTGTGTGACCTACTATTCACACACACAGTGTAGTAATCTGACAGGGTTGCGAATGCCAAACACTCTCTGGCTAGGCTTGTACATGCCCAAGGGCAGATAGCCTAGTATCGACCTCTGAACCTATGCTAATGTTCAAGATGCACAATGTTTATTGCTGATACTGTTTGCTGGTCTTTATCAACTTTGCTTTACCAGTTTCTATGAACAACTTCGGTATCTGCAGAACATATTTGATTATGACAGGGTTCCACTATATTATAGATGTGTCTGTTGTCATATGACTGTGTGCACAGGGTGGATTGCTGTTCCTGGGTTAACACATGCAACTGCCAGATATGCGTGGCCCACTGCTGTACTCAGACATGGCTTAAGTGTGTGAGCATGCCCAGTTCTGCCATTCCATGTTTTCTTGCCTGACATTTGTCTCATTTATTCAAGTGTGTGAGCATGCCCAGTGTGAGCTTTCAGTATGTTGCTATCTGAGGTCCACTACACTGGTTGATGTGTGCGAACATGACCGATATTAACATTTATACTGTGTGTGTTGGAAGTCAGGTTCTGTTCTCACTGCAGGACTCACCTTTGTGTCATAACTCGACAAGGATTATGCTGTGCCTGCAGGGTTTCCATGAAATACTTTGCATAGGCTTATCAACATTCCTTCATACAGGCTGACCACTGCAATACTATCATGGTTTAGTGGTTCAGTACTTTGGCTATAGTACACAGTATCCTGGGTTCGAGGCCCATCACTGCTTTATATTTTCATACTGAGCAGACCAGACTGCTTAAGGGCCCATTAAGCAAATATGAGCATGTTGGCTTTTGTTCAGCTATGCCCTACTTAGACCAGGCTTGTCCGACATTGCTCAATATTCACCGACATTGCTGGACGTTGCCCAATATTACTGAACATTGACCACAGTTGTGCTAGTTGGTGTGTGCGATTTTTTTGCATATACTACATGGTGGTAAATGCTGTTTAGCACTGCTTTATATTGCTTAACATATGGCAATCATGCCTTAGGTGATGCTGCAGGGCTGCCTATGTCGGATGCACATACTACACTCCCTGTACATGTTTGAAAGCAGGTAGTGTCAACTTAGGCGTCCCTTTTACTATATGTGCGAGTCGGAGAGAGGTATCATTTCCAGAGTTCCTACTGAGACAGTTTATGTGCTATGCGTTGCCTCTTTGCCAAGGCCAAAGCATACTGGGCACGCCTCCTTCTGCCTACTGGGGCAGGCTCAGGTTGTTCCTCCTCTGAGTCACGCTCTGCCTGTGATCGCCTTGGCAATGGTGGGGGGCTGTTTGGCCCAGGCCTATGCTGGTCCTGCTGCAGCTGTTTTTGCATGATCATATTATGTAGCATAGCACATACCATGACAATTTGGGTACATGTAGTTGGTGAGTACTGCAAGGCTCCACCAAATGTGTCCAGGCACCGGAACCATGACTTGAGCAGCCCAAACACATGCTCTAATACATTATGTGTTGGTGCGTGTGCCTCATTATGGCATTCCTGTTCAGGTGTATGTGCGTTTCTGATGGGTGTCATCAGCCACGGCTCCAGTGCATAGCCAGCATCCCCCACTAGGTGACCGTGTAGGATGTCCCCATTGGCAAATGTCTGGTACAGCTTCGTCAGATGCCAGATATGGGAATCATGGTAGCTTCCAGGGCAGCCTGCACACACATTCAGTATTATGCCCTGGGCATCACACACAACCTGGCAGTTGATGGAGGTGAAGCCCTTGCGGTTGAAGTAGACCCTACCCTGCTCACCAGCTGGTGCTTTGATCTATTGCACCCACTACCTCAGGGTATTCTGCTATTTGCTGGAAGAGACGCATATTGCTGGCCAATACCTCACGGGAATTGGGGAAATATACATGATCACCAACATGTGCTGACATGGCATTCAGGAACTGGTGTAGTACCCTGGATGCTGATGCCTGTGATATCCCCATCATATCACCAGTTGGTCTCTGGAAGGTACCTGTTGCTAATATTCTTAGGCCAACACATACCTTGGTTTCCACTGGGATGGGTTCCCCTCTATTGGTTCTGTGTGTGAGGTGTGGCCTGCACAGCTCAACAATTTGCTGCAGGAGGTCTCTGTCCACTGTATAGTGCTCCACTATCTCCAGCTCATGTAGCCCCTGGTAGGTTACCATGGGCCTGTACACTCTTCTCCGTCTCCTCATTGTGGGTTGTCCAGCAGCATTTCCCTTGTCACCACCCTTAGCATGTTGCATATGTCGCCTTATAACAGCAATGGCAGCCCCTAACATTTCTTTGTCTCAGTAAAGCTTTTTCAGTTTTCACTTCTATTAGCTTACTGCAGTGTCTGTTGTGAGAAACATACTGGACTGTTGTTTGCAGAGTTTTAAGTGCTAGGCTGGGCTAGGCTAGTGTACAGCCTGTGTAATTGCCTGATTCTGATTGTTTTCACCTGCTAGCTCTGCTAGTACTCCCTAGTAGTGTCCTACTATTTGTTGTGCTTCCTTTTTCCTTTCTGTTTCCTCAGGGGGGAGCGCCGTGCACACAAGCACAAACACGCGCACAGCAGATAACATGCACGCACACATGCTTACATGGACTAAAACTTGCTTATTCAGGTTAAAACACACACACACTAGTGCAAACGCACTTAAAACTCTTTAAACAGCCTTATACATGCTTATTCCGGCTTAAATGCGCGCACTCACGCTTACACACGCGCACTCTGTCTTACTTGGGTTTACACGTGCGCACATGTTCAGCAAGAAACTTTGGTGTTATCCACGGCATACACCTTCCATTTCTTGGCTTTCCCTAGCCTACCTATTGACACACCTCTTTCCATGATGTATAAATGACAGCTGACACATGCCACTCTGCTCCAATAAGCTTCACTTCTTTCATACATACCCCCCTCGTGATTTCACCTATCTTCTACTCTGTTACTCCCCATATCCTACTCCTACCCTCCACTGACTGTGCTCATTTGCTATGTAAACTTGCGATTCACTATCCTAACACTCATTTACATAGGAATGCCTACTAATGCTTGGTTACATCTCTTAGACTGAGCTTCCCCCCTTAGCAACCTCTACTCTGTGGCCATGTTGTCTTCAGCCTGCCATTGCCTTGCATTGTACATTAACAATTTCAATAAAATCCACATTTGTGGGTTTTAATTTTTTGTATTCTGGGTTTTAGAGCACAGCCCGTTTGCGCAGTGCTGCACTACTCTTAAACATCAGAAAGCGGCGAAAAAAAATTATTTTTATTTTCATATTGCATCAGGAAACATTTCCAGTGGTCATATATTTGGCCATTGGCATGCTTCCTGCACTGGATGCAACCTTTATTTGGAGCTGTCACGGCTCCGTTTTGCTATTTGCTGAATGGTATTCAGTTGTCAACTGAGTACATTTCTACAAATAACACTGCTGTTACTCGGACAGGTTCGGGTTTCCTGAATCGCAAATCTACCTCATTTGCATGCCTTTCACCTGCAATTGAGGTAATTTGCATATCCCAGCCCTGTCCGTGTAAGAGCCGTTTTAGTAGCTCTCTTACACGCCCCTACAGGCTGTTCCTGGATCGCTCGTCGGACATGATGGCTACATGGAGTCTTACTCTACTCTAAGACTCCATGCAAGCCTTCGTGAATCTGGCCCACAGTGTTATAATAGGTCACCACTTCCACGGTTCAAGGCACATTGGAAACTGTGTTTCTCTCAGGAGCACAATTAGATACTCCATGGTCTGAAGATACCACAAGCAAAAATGGGCATGGGGGGAGGGGGCAACAGTAGCAGAATGACCCACTAACTAAAAATACACAATCAAAAAATAGAGTCATGATTTATGCAAATGGGATGGAGACCACAGCAGCTTGGCATGGGTCTATATTACAAGATCAAAACTTTAGTTAATCAACTAACTAAAGATCGATCTTGTAATATCGAAAGCTAAAAACCTTGAACAGTCGATTTAACGCAGGGAAACACTTCCCTTGGCCGCATGAAAAAAATAAACTTTTAATCCCAAATCAAGTGGGGGCTTCACCCCACCCCCCCAATGTGGGGGCTTGTGCCCCCCACACCCCCCCTAACTAAATATACCAACTCCGAGATCGCTCCAAATTGGAGAAAAGGACATAATCCACATAACGGCCAAGGTAAGTGTTTCCCTGTGTTAAATCGGCCATTCAAAGTTTTTAGCTTTCGATATTACAATATCGGTCTTTAGTTATTCGATCAACTAAAGTTTCGATCTTGTAATATAGACCCCTTGGCATACTACTAAAAATATGCAGTCATGATATATACAAATGTGGGTGGGGTGGCAGCCTGACACATTGTCTGTGGTACAAAGTTCAGAAAATGCCAAAGTTGCCTAGCAACAACAATCTGTCTCACTGCTGAAAATACATTATCAGGACAAAAAGAAAGGGATAGCTGCAGGAATTTTATAAGGGGTTAAAATCTGGCTTTGCCTGGGGGATAGAGAAGCTTGCATGCATTGCATGCATTCAGATATCGGTTACTGAGTTATGTAAAAAAGCTTCATTTGTTAAGTTAATGAAAAAAAAAGGTTAGTACTGATACTGAAAAAGGCATACGACCATCATAGGGTCATAGAAAATACAATACAATGTAGCCTTGCCCCCACTGACACCTTGGCAGTGTTCACCCTTAGATCTTACTTCCTGTCTCAGTGAGGCCCCGGCTACTGAAGCCTGGGTTGAATTTGTTTATACCCATCCAATTATCCAAGTCCTGTCTGAAGGAAGATAAGTTTAATTTGCAGAGGGTGTCTATCCAGAGTTGGGGAAGGCTCTGTGTAATAGCTCTATCTCGCCACTGTATTTTAGTTATCTTCTGGTGAAGATTAATATCCTTGGCTCTGGTGTGTGTGTGAGTGTGGGATCATTTGCTTTGCAGAGATTCAAGAGTTCCAGGACCACCAGGTACCAAATTACTCAGAAAGCAAGGCAAGGATGAATGCAAGGCAACAAAGACCTCTTTAGATCTAGGTGATATTCTTTTGGCAATTAGCTGTGCCAAATATTAAGACATTCTGACATCTCTTGTTACCTGATGATCAAATTTAAGGTAATTATCAACTTGAGTTCAAAGATACCTAACAACAGTCTCATGTTTAAGTGTATATTTTCTATATAGTGTATCTATGCAAATATAGATATAGATATAGATATAGATGTAGATATGTGTGCATATATAGACATATGTATATATGTTTGTGTGTGTGTATATATGTAGCTATATAGTGGGGGGAAGAGATGTTTTTACCACGTGTGAGAATATTTCATTTTCTGGTGTTCAATTTGAGCCCATTTTTACTACACTAGGTATTTGTGAGTATAAGTTCATGCTGAAGGGCACGTTTATCAGAGGGGGACTTAACAATCACTCACAGCCTGCAGACATTTGCAGACTTGGTTAGCCAAATGTCTTGGTTCAAGAAAAAGCCATAGCTCACTTATCTAGCATCTGGTTCCATTCCCCAGTGTAGTGCCTCACCCCCCAAGCTCTTCCAAGTACACAATGAAACAAAAAACAGCTTAACACATATGAATATTTGAAGTGCCTTTCTGTAATGGCATTCAGAAGCAATGCCAGTTAATGCTAGCACAGAACAAAAGAATGCAAGATCTGCACTTCTGGATCTCACACCCTAACACTTTGTGCCAGGAGCAGCTGTACCCTATACTCACCCATGTTACACTTCTGGTTCAAGTTCTGGAAAAAAGAAAGGTAAATGTTGAACAAAAGAGGTCACAGTATTTAATCCTGTGGAATACCACTGGTCACCATTATACTCTCTGATTAGGAACCTGGCAACCTCATCATGTGGCTTCAGTCTTTTAGCCCATCTGTTGTCCATCTTTTCCCATGGGTATCTATTTGTAATGCATTTAGATTACTAACTTTGTTAGCATTTTGGATGGTGTCAAATGCCCTGCTTAGGCCAAGATATGCTGTTTGTACTGTGGCCAATGACAACAGCTTGTGTTTTTCCTTTTGAAGAAGTTAACCAAATTCATTAGACAGGAGCCAACACTGACAAAGCTAAACTGCTGTAAGTAAAGCCTGATGGTATTTATGATATCGTATTTTATCAGTTCATTTATAATATGTTCCATGACTTTGCAAATTAGACTTATCAGGCTGATGAGCTTATAGTTACCCAAGTCAGTTGTGGGGCCACCTGTATGGAGCAGCATCACTACCGCTGTGCACTAAACCTCAGAGCCAAACTTGCAGCTAAGCTCAGGTTAAATAGTTTAAGGAACGGCTAAGCCAAGGCTTGTTCATTAAACAGTCTGGTATATTAGCATGCCCCATGGATGAAGTATTTTTGGTCTTGGAAAGCACAATTAGTACACATATCTTTGTAAGGATTGGGAGTTGAGATATTATGGGATAAATTTAAGTTTGGGTAGATGTTTCTGGAGTGAATTTTACACTGAAGTTGTTTGCTAGTATGTTTGCAATGGCTACTGGGTCAGTGTATTGTGGTGCCATTTTGAATAAGTTCACAGTAATGCTGGATGTTATTTCTTGGTTTGCTGACATAGGATTTGTAATTGTCCTTAGTTTTAGATGCTAATCTAAGTTCATGTGCTGCTTTAGTAGATCTGATAGTATTTTTCATTTTTTTAGTTAAATTCCTAACATTTTCCTTAATATGTGGGTGTTTTGATTTTCTGAATACTTTTCAAAGTTTTGTTTTTCTTTTATTGTAGAGTTTATGTTGTGGACCACCTGTGGGATTGTTTTTAAATTTCCCATTATATCTAGATCTGTTTGGAACTGCCAGTTTTATACATTTATCTAGGTGTGTATGGAACTCCTAGGTGAAGTTGCCTGCTGTAGCAACTGTAAAGCCATGTGAAATGAAGGGCTAAAGTAAACATAGGTTCATATGTAAGCACTACGCTAACTGCCCTTGCAAGCCATTTTAAGCCTAGCCCATTTCCCTTTTGGTGTTTGAATTAACCTATTCCATTTGTTGTTAGATTGGCCTTACCCATCCCATGGTCAATAATTACATATCACACCTAATGAAAATAACCGGGATATCACCGTAGATAAATTGAGGGGACCCAGACATGGAATAAAGCATTTAGGAGCTGCGTTTCTCCATAAGTAGATCAGGGGACAGTCCTGGGGTAAATTTTCTGTTTCTCATCCATAGATCCAAATTGGATGTGTAGTCTGTTCCAGAGCAGTTGTATCCTCTGTAAGATATATCTCTCCCTCCAAACCTTTCTGTTGATGTTGCAGCTGAGGTTTTGATCCATAGGCCAATTATTTCTGATGACATTTGAATTGCTGATGTGCAGTAAAGTCATTAGTATTAGGTCAGCCTGCTATACAAAGATCAGCAGTCTGTAGGAGACAGAGTATAGTAACAGGGCTTTGAGTTGGTCTATATAAGAGACATTGATTTCTATCCTTTTAGGAAGGTGTCTCTGTGGGCGTTCTAGTTGCTGCATGTGTCTGAACAGATACATGCCAAAAGGGGACGTTATACTCATTGAATGGTTAATGAGGACTGAGCAAAGGGGGGGGGGGGCAATGATAATCCCTTTGTTTATAAGCTGTGCAATATAGAAGGACTTTCTTATAACAATGGATAACATGTTGATCAAAAGTCAGGTCACTGTCCACGTAAGTTCCCAAATCTTGAACAACTGGGACAACTCTTTGGAGCATATTGTCCATGTGGTAGTTACCTGGACAAATGACTTCCCAAAGTATTCAATAATGCATTTTTTTGTCATTTAGTTTCAGTCCGTGATTTAGGACAAACCTTCCAGCAGGAATTTTGTTTCCAAACACCTTTATTGAATTATCACTTGTGACATAGGCAAATTTACATTCATATAAAAGGAATCAAACTACATTAACATAACAAACATTCTACTTCCCATATATTGCTATATATCATATAACCTAAGCAACATTACATAAATTATTCAATTCCTGCCTTTTCTTAAAACAAGAAACATCTTTATTAAAGCATCACTTACTACACAAGCAGTCATACATTTATATAAATGAAAACAGACCACACCAACACAATCCTAGTTGCAAGCATTTTACATCATAAACCATACTGACACACACCCAGTTGCAAACATTATACATCACTTATAATCTACCCAATATTTTTCAGTCAAACATTATATAGCTCATTTAAAAATTACTGCCTTTTAAACCTCATTTCTCCCTTGTATGTATTGTTCCCACAGTTCCCATTTTTCCTATGTAGTTTGCTCCTACCCTTTTCTAAAGATCTCAGTTCCAGTTGTTTTATCTCTGTTACTATATTTACTACTTGTAGTGTAGTTGAGTTAGATTATGATTTCCATTTTCTAGTAATTGCTTTTTGCCAGCCACCATTATTAGACACTGCAATGCCTTACCATGTCTAGGCAATTCTAATTCTGTAAAATAGCTCAGAAAAATCATCTCCTTTGTCAGACCAATCTGCCCACCCAGTATCTCCAACAGTGCATCCCACAGGGAATCCTCAAAGTCCACCAACTCACTGCACTCCCAGAAAATATGTTCCCAATTCCCTCTTTCTTCCCTGTCACACCTACATTTGCTGTCTGCCTAAGGAAAATTTCTCTGGAGTCTACTTGGGGTATAGAAATATCTATGTAAACATTTCCAGGCAAAAATCCTAAATCCAGCAGAATGATTAAGTCATTTGGAGATTCTGTGACTTCTTTCAGCTTTCAGTCATCTGCATACTTAGCAAGAGCCCTTTGGTGCTGGATTTTACCTCAGAGAAGTAAATAATAAATAGGAGAGGTCCCAACATAGAGGCCTGTGGGACTTCAATGGTGACTGGTTTCTTTGTAGATGTAACTTCCACTATTTTGATTTCCTGCATCCTATCAGTGAGCCATTTGGCAATCCAGTAATATCTATGAAATGTACTAGTGCCAGCCTGAGTGAAACACAATATAGTCTTCTTTCATTATATTTTCTGGTATGTTTCTGGCATGTTTATTTGCAGTGCATGCTTTCCTGGTAAACATTTTTGTTTGTCCAGATGGCACATAGATGCACTGTGCTAAGTTTCTCAATGTACAACACAACTTTCTTCTGCTATAACAATCAAGGAAAAAGTAACTTTGGAACATAATGTCTACTGGACATTTTAGGATGCAAATGGGATTCAATTCAACAAGAAACAGAAAAGATGTTTTGACAAACTCTGACTTTGATGTTGGGTATGTAGCCAGCTGATTTATAACCTGTATCAATAGCAATGGCAAAGTCAGATGGCACTGAAAACTGACAAATAGATTTTGCTATATAGTTCGGAAAAAAAGAGAGAAGAAGGAGTGCTGATGTGTTTGTGTTAAGAAAAGTAGTTGGTCACTTGGTTGTAGAATTATCATAGCTGTGAAAAACTAGTTATCTTACAGACTGCTTTTTTGTAGCAGCTAGCTGGGGAATTTAGATATCTTGAGTTAGTTTTTTCTATATGTAGACTATCTATGCTTGCTACAATTTCTTTTAATTTTTTTGTGTGTGCCAGCAAACATATATTTTACTCTGTATGTGGAGTATTTTCTTTATTATTTAAGGAAAATTCATTTTATTTTCCTTTAAGCACTTGCTGTTGGCATTTACTCATTTATTACAAGTGTATTCATGCACTGTTGCTTAACTGAAATGAGGGTAACCATTATTTACATTAAGGAATAACAAACTGTAGGGTACATGCCTTCAAAATTGCTTCATCTGACTACCAGCGAAAGAGATATACATTGGCAGACAGTTTACTGGAGGTCTTAAATTTACTCAGGGTGGTGACAGTACAAACAAGACCAGGGAGAAAGCTTTAGGCAACTGGAGAATTCTGATAGCCTCTCTGAAAACTGTGTGTAAATGTGTGTGTGTGTATATGCAAAAATAATATGCTGTGTGAAAGGCAGTTACTGTGAATAGAGGCGCGCCTGGAGACATTGGTTCACAGAGAGAGTGGTGTAGCTCTCTAAGTGAACAGTGTACACTCTAATTTGGGTATAGAAATTGGAGACCTATGCTCAGGGCAGTAGTGCATATGTCCCTTATATTCTTGATCCCAAGGTTGCATTTTGTGGATTAATCATTGAAACAGACTGGTTAAGAGCATCTACATCACGTTTGGTGTCATTGTTGACACATCTTCTTCACAGCAACATCTGAGGTGATGCTGCCATAAATGAATTTTGAATCTTCATCATAAAATTTGATGAAATTAGTTCATTTAAAATCCTTGAATTCCAAGAAATTGTTTTCTGTGGGTTTAGAGACTTTGCAGCTAAAAGTCACTAGTTCATGATCCGACATAACAGTGGAAGGAGATATGTCCATGTGGACTAGGTCAAGAATGTTCTGTCCTCTAGTGGACTTGTTAACAATCTGGCCATGGGTTTTTCTGATTATGAGCTCTACAAACTTCTAGTCATATCCTGAGTCTATCGTCAGTAGGTGCCAATGTTTATTGAAAATTTTAAGAACATGGTCATTACTGTTGGTATAAGGTATGACAATTCTGTTACAAGAAGTTCGTGCTAAAGTCTGATGACTAGTTGGAACATCGGGTCTAGTTATGAGTGGAGCACCCTCTTTGGACCTTTTAGAATCCCCTTCGGAGATGACTTTGTCAACTAGCTTCTTATTGTATCCTCTGGAGATAAAGTTCCTAGCTAAACGGGTTTATGGGGAGTCTGACAGGTATATTTAGAAACTTTACGTGATTTTCATATACATTGAGGGTTTCCTTGTACAGGCTATAAATTGATAGCTGGTCTTGTTTAGTGTGATTTGGGGATCCATAAGCCTAGTTTGTGGGTCTCTGAGAATCTGCTTGGAGGTGATACAATCCCTAGCAAATAAGGAAATGCCACCACAGATGACATCAGGTCTGAAAGCATGGTATACAGAAAACCCTAGCATGGGAGGAGTGCTTTATAAACATTTAAACCAAGTTTCAATAATTACAGATATATGGATGTGTTTTAAATATATTTGGATCTCAAAGTCAGGCAGTTTGTTGTTGAAACTCCTAGCAGTGAGCAGAGCCAGCTTAATATTCTCCTGTTTTGGATTTGAAATGTTAGTTATGTTGGGATGTCCATTAGCTGGACTTTGCCTAAAAAAGCACTATGGTGCAGCAAGGGCTTTAGCCAGTATGTAGACACCTTAGAATGAGTGGCCCAGGCTATCCTTTATAAAGCAAGTAAGTTTTTTAAGCATCTCATTCCATGCTTATGCATACTGGAACCCTCTGGAATTACATAAACTATGGAGCATTTTTTTTTTATTTCTTTGTACCTAGGTATCATTCTTGGAGAAGGAAAAATTCCAGTCAGGACCAGAGTCATGCCTGTATTTGTCATATGCCAGTTTACCGCCATGCAGACCACCATTATGCTGTTACCCATACTGTATAATACAGAATCTTGCCAGAAGATTCTAGCCACTTAAGCTATGCAATACATCTGTGCAGAGACTGAGGGGGGTAACCCCCATAGTTATAAACTCTCTAGGAGAATGAAGTGGAAAAAAGGAACATGAATAGACTCCCAAGTATTCCTTTGTAATGTCAAAACCAGAGGGCTAGTCAGATACAGTACACATAAAATCAAGTTCTTAGTGAGAGAAAAGAAATGGAAGTTCCAAAGTAAAAATCAAGGGACTACCCTCTGTCTTATCTCAGTGTACTGAAAATGTGTTTCTGACTTACCAGATTTTTCAGTTGTGGAATGGAAATTTTAAGAAATAACAGTGGGAAGAAATTGATTAAAGAGGGTAAGAAAAAACAAATCCAGAACAGGAGAAGAAACAAATAAATAGGCTGGGTCCATAACATGTCTATATTTTGAAATGAAGAATAAGTTGCTGTGAAGGGCAAGCAAACACAAAGGATTGTTGACCAAGTTGTCAGTGTCCAAACATTTTAAATCACTTGTGATGAAAATAGCACATAGCCATGTTTGGGGAGGACATTTTAGGTGAAACAAAATGCAATTTTATCTAAATTTTACTGGTGTGGTATAATGGAAAACATTGACAGCTTCAGTGTAGCCTGCCCAAGATGTTAATAAGTCAATGCTATGATTTGGATCTGGAGTCCACTGATACCCATTTCTATTATTGAAGATCTGTTCAAGTTAGTATGTCCCATATGGTCTAGTGGTCAGGATTCCTGGTTTTCACCCAGGTGACCCAGCTTTGACCCCCAGTATTTGTTTGGACACTGACAACTTGGTCAACAATCCTTTGTGTTTGTTTGCCCTTCAGGAAAATGAAAAAAAGGAAAAAAAGCTTTCTGCAACATGGCCACAACACAAGACAGACAGACAAGACACCACATGCAACAACATATGTGTACATCACTAAATTAATCTATCCGCCTACCTAGCCCTTAATCTAACCCTAACCCTGAAAGACTTACACACACCCATTCCTATCCCCATACCTCTCACCCTCTTAGCACAGGAAAGGTGGATGAAGCCTAAATAATGAGGGGAGGGGCAAAGGTCCTAGAACAGGACATCTTTTAAATATTGCTCGTATAAACTTAAAAAAGTAACTAGAATAACAGGTCTTGGTTTAGCTTGCATTTTATGAAGGATATGAATTCTGAAACTCAACTGTATGTCATTCTTACTGACCTCAGTCCTCAGCGATCAGCCAGAAAACCACACATTGTATGAGGAAGAAGCCAAAGATATGTAGCAAAAATCTGAACACTCTGCGAAAATCTGCACAGCTGTTTATTCTGTTAAAGAAGTGCAGATGTGTAGATTCAACAAAGAATCATGCACACACACACACACACACACACACACACACACACACACACACACACACACACACACACACACACACACACACACGTTTTATATATATATATACATATGGGTCTACTTGAGTTGACCGAGACGCCACTTCGCCGACACGCAGAAGACCGAGACCAAACGACCAAAACTGAAGGTGATCGACAAGGTGAAATCCCAACAGCCGAAAGACCGACATGGGGAACGTGTGAGCGCGACTCGGTAAGTGTGCGATAGTGAGGGATTTAGGGTTAGGGAATGGACAGGTAAGTGTGCGATAGTGAGGGATTTAGGGTTAGGGTGCGGGAAAGGTGAGTGTGCGGTAGTGTCGGACTTAGGTTTCGGGTAAGGAAAGTGTGTGATAGTGACGGAGTGTAGTTTAGGGGTGGGTTAAGTGAGTTAGGGTTAGGGTATGGGTAGGGTGAGTGTGCGATAGTGACGGGCTTTATGTTTTAGGGTGGGTTAAGTGAGTTAGGGTTAGGGTGCAGGTAGGGTAAGTGTGCGATAGTGATGGACTTTAGGTTTAGGGGTGGGTTAAGTGAGTTAGGGTTAGGGTGCAGGTAGGGTAAGTGTGCAGTAGTGTCGGACCTTAGGGTTAGGGTTTGGGTTAAGGTTAGTGGATATGTATTTGTGTGTAATGTGTAGTTTACATTTTGTGTGTCGGTGTAATGGTGTTCGGTTTTGTGAGTTGTCGGTATTGTGTGTTTTCGGTTGTTTGGTCTCGGTGTTTTGCGTGTCGGTGAACTGGCGTTTCGGTCAACTAAAGTAGACCCATATATATATATATATATATACATACATATATATATATATATATATATATATATACATATATACATACATACATATATATATATATATATATATATATATATATATATATATATATATATGTATATATATATATATATGTATATATACATATATATATATGTATGTATATATATATATATATATATATATATATATATATATATATATATATATATATATACAGATAGATACATACATACATGCATATATATATATATATATATATATATATATATATATATATATATATATATATATATATACAGATAGATACATACATACATATATGACTGTACTTTGAAACGTCAAAGTACACAAACGTCAAATGGCTAAACATCAATTCCGAAAGATTGAAAACCAAAACGCGTCCATATATCAACTCTGAGACTACTCTTCAATGGTGAAAGAACAAATTCTCTGATCCCCATTGTTCACAATCCCACATAGATTCAGTCAAATGAGTTTTGATCACCTCTGCTGGAATAAAAAACATTAAACATTACAAACATTTTACACACACACACACACACACACACACACACACACACACACACACACACACACACACACACACACACACACAGATACATGTGGTATTTTTCTGAAGATCTGGCATACTGTGACATAAATTAATTTCCCTATACTTTGACACTCGCTTAGAGGCCAAAATTCAAAAACATACAGAGCAGCACTGCAGAGGGCTTTTGCTGGGAAGTGGATTTTACCCCACTCAAACAGAATTAAAATACAGCCAAGATATGGAGGAGATAGGAAAGGAGCATGCCTAAGGTACTAAAATGAGACCTCATGAAACGATTCCATTACACGAAACCTTAATGAATTTCATTACATATCTATATATATATATATATATATATATATATATATATATATATATATATATATATATATATCTATCATAAAGTAGCAAAGTAGCAGTATAGAGGTACCTCCTCACACTAAATAAGGCCGCTGAGAAACACTGACTGCATATCACTGAGGGCTGCACTATCTGGGCACTCAGATAGTTAGCCTGGGTACAAACAATACCAGAAGACTGAAATAAAAGGATTGACAGGGGCAACAGAAGGGACCCATATATATCAAAAATTGTTTACCTTGGAGAAAAGAAAAGCAAAACAAAATCAATATGTAAGATGAATTTAATATTGATGATAAAGCAAACAAAACCCACTCAATGGAGAGTATTTACAAACTCCAGCCATCCCTAGGAATGCGCAGCACTGTGGTGCATTTATTTAGCTATTGTATGGTACTGGCATGTTATACCACTGGTGCCCTTCATCATGGGTGCCTCACCAGTAAGTTGTACAAGGTGCCCATGAGGAGGAAACACTGGATATTTCTTGTATGCCCTGCCAGTTTGTACTTGCCCATAAATATGAATACACATCTGCCAGTTTGTTCAGAATCAGGTAGTCCTGATGCTACCCATGATGATTTGAGCAGTTCCTTATTTGGTTATACCAACTGATGTTTCATGGAATGTTTCTTCTGGAAAAAGAGTCTAGAAACAGGTTTCTATATTTTATCATGCACAATTTTCTGCATATAGTGGGCCGGATTCACGAAGGCTTGCACGGAGTCTAAGACTAGAGTAAGACTCCATGCAGCCAACATGTCTGCCGAGCGATCCAGGAACAGCCGGCAGGGGCGTGCAAGAGTGCTCCTAAAACGACTCTTACACGGACAGGGTTAGATAATGCAAATTACCTCATTTGCTGCTGAAAGCTATGCAAATTAGGTAAATTTGCAATCCAGGAAACCCTAACCTGTCTGAGTAAGAGTAGTGTTATTTGCAGAAACGTACTCAGTTGTCAACTGAGTACCATTCTGCAAATAGCAAACTGGAGCTGTGACAACTCCAAATAAAGGATGCATCCAGTTGAGGAAGCATGCCAATGGCCAAATATATGGCCATTGGCATTTTTCCTGTTGCAAAAAAAAAAAATTTTTTACCACGATCTCCAATGTTTAAGCGTAGCGCAGAGCTGCACAAACGTGCTGCACTCTAAAAAAAACAGAAAACCAAAAAATAAAAGGCACAAATAGGGAATTTATTCAAAATATTAATTTGCAATGCAAGTGAATGGCAGGCTGAAGACAACATGGCTACTGAGTAGAGGTTGCTAAGGGGGAAGCTCAGTCTGAGAGATGTAACTAAATATTAGAAGGCTATCCTATGCAAATGAGGATAAGGATAGTGAATCCCAATATTTCCTGCTATGTGAACCATGTCCCTAGAGTGTAAGAGTAGGAAAAGGGGAGTAACAGAGTAGGAGATGGGTGACATCATGAGGGGGTATGTATGAAAACGACTGCAAGCTTACTGGAGCAGAGTGGCATGTGGTTGCTGTGAGTTAGTCAGGACTAAAAGAGGTGTGTCTACAGTTGTCTAAACTGAAATCAAGAAACCGAAGGTGTACGCCATGGCTATCACTAAAGTTTCTTGCAAAGCTGCTTACACTGTGTGCACATGTGTGCACGTGTGTAAACCCGTCTAAGCCTGTGTGCACGGGTGTGTGCCCGCGTAAGCCTGTGTATGGCCATCTTAGCTAGTATACATGAATGTGCACCCGCCTTAGCCTGTATAAGCCTGTGTGCACACGTGTGAGCGTGTTTGCACTTGTTTGCGCAGCGCTGCTCCCTGTGGAAACAGAAATGGGAAAAGGAAGGAAAGGAAGTAGTAGGAAGTTAATCAAGGAGAACTAGCAGAGCTGCTAGGTGAAATCAATCAGAATCAGTCAATTACACAGGCAGTACACTAGCCCAGCCCAGCCCAGCACCTAAAACTCTGCAAACAACATCCCCCCATGTTTTTCTCAGAAACACTGCAACACTGCAGTCAACAAAGAGAACTGAAAACTTAAAAAACTTAAACTGAGACATAAAAATGTTAGGGGCTGCCATTGCTGTTATAAGGCAACATGTGCAAGATGCTGAGGGTGGTGCCATTGCGAATGCTGCTGAGCAACCCACAGTGAGGAGACGAAGAAGAGTGTACAGACCAAGGGTAACCTACTAGGGGCTACATGAGCTGGAGACAGTGGAGCGCTATAGAGTGGACAGAGAGCTCCTGCAGCAAATTGTTGAGCTGTACAGGCCACGCCTTACACATAGAACCAACAGAGGGGAACCCATCCCAGTGGAAACCAACATATGTGTTGGCCTAAGAAAACAACAGGTACCTTCCAGAGACCAACTGGTGATATGATGGGGATTTCACAGGCATCAGCATCAAGGGTACTGCACCAGTTCCTGAAATGCCATGTCAGCACATGTCGTGATCATGTATATTTCCCCAATTCCCATGAGGTATTGGCCAGCAATATGCGTCTCTTCCAGCAAATAGCGGAATACCCTGAGGTAGTGGGTGCAATTGACTGCATGCACATACACATCAAAGCACCAGCTGGTGAGCAGGGTAGGGCCTACATCAACCGCAAGGGCTTCCACTCCATCAACTGCCAGGTTGTGTGTGATGCCCAGGGCATAATATTGAATGTGTGTGCTGGCTGCCCTGGAAGCTACCACGATTCCCATATCTGGCATCTGACGAAGCTGTACCAGACATTTGCAAATGGGGACATCCCTGACAGTCACCTAGTGGGAGATGCTGGATACGCACTGGAGCCATGGCTGATGACACCCATCAGAAATGCACACACACCTGAACAAGAACTCCATAATGAGGCACACGAACAAACACGAAATGTAATCGAGCATGTGTTTGGGATGCTCAAGTCATGGTTCCGGTGACTGGACACATCTGGTGGAGCCTTGCACTACTCACCAACTACATGTACCCAAATTGTCATGGTATGTGCCATGCTACACAATCTGATCCTGGGAAAACAGCTGCAGCAGGAACAGCATGGGGCAGGGCCAAACAGCTCCCCACCATTGCCAAGGCCTGCACAGGCACAGCGTGACTCGGAGGAGGAACAACCTGAGCCTGCCCCAGTAGGCAGAAGGAGGCGTGCCCAGTATGCCTTGTCCTTGGCAAAGAGGCAACACATAGCACATACACTGGCTCAGTAGGAACCCTGGAAATTATACCTCTCACTGACTCGCACATAAAATAAAAGGATGGCCAACTCGACACTGCCTGTTTTCAAATATGTATAGGGAGTCTAGTATGTGCATCCGACATAGGCAGCCTTGCAGCACCACCTGAGGCATGACTGCCATGTTTTAAGCAATATAAAGCAGTGCTAAGCAGCTTTTACCAATATGTAGTATATGTAAACAAAACTGCTCATGCAATGTTGGCCAAGGTTGGCCAAAGCTGAGCAAAGTCAGTTAAACATGCTCATATCTGCTTTACTGTACCTTAAGCAGTCTGGTCTGGCCAGCATGAAAATAAAAAGCAGTGACAGGGCTTGAACCCAAGATACTGTGTACTATAATCACAGTACTGAACCACTAAGCCATGATAGCATTACAGTGGTACAGATACAGCAGGACAATTGTACATGAATGCAAACACAAAGCAATGCTGTATCATGCCCCTAATGAGGCAAATGGGTAACCTCACCCACATGCCTATGCAGACAGAGAACATCAGGCCAGGCGTTGTGATGTGGGTTGTGTAAGCTATGAAGTCGCAAGCTAATATATGTGTCAATGGACGCTAAGACCTGTAGTATACTAGTATACTAGTATGCCTCAAGCCAGTATGATAGGCAACAGTACAGACTGTAATGGTGTCCTGTACATAGCAGTGCAGGCACAGCAAATGTGTATAAGTGTTAGGTGAAACCCACATCCTATGTACACCCACAGTAACAATCCGTTGTACCCACGGTTAGAAATGTACAAAGAATAGCTGCCCCCCCTGTATGTAGAAATGTTGATAGTTCTATGCAGAGTGTCTCATGGAAGCCCTGCAGGCACAGCATGATCCCTGTTGATCTATGACACAAAGGTGAGCCCTGCTGTAAAAATACAACTTGATTTACCATACACATATGCTATAAATGTGTATACTGTGCATGCTCACACACTCCAACAAATGTAGTAGATTTCAATCTGCATCACACTGAAAGGTCATACTGGGCAAGCTCACACACTTAAACAAATGAAGCAAATGTCAGGCAGGAAGATAATGAAAGTTCATACTGGGCATGCTCACACACTTAGGCTAAATAGGGATGTGATGATAAGGGATATATGGACAAATGTGTATAGTCATCTCTACTTCCAGAAACACATTCACAAAGTGGTCTGAAAATCCTGTTATGTGTACACACAAACTGCCAAGGTCTGTGCATGTAGGTCAAAGGAGGTTGCCACTACTCAGCAGTCATCAAACCTGTCGGAGACTACCACAACACACTTGCGAGGAATCTGACTAGGCACATTCATCAACTAGAAAGAACAATGAAGAACCTTAACAAGAGGATTACTGGCCTCAAATAGTTGCCCCATGCAACAAGAATGAATGTAACCCAAGCTGTACTCAATGGCATACTGTCTACGCAACAGATCTCTGCCCAACAGACAGGTCCATGCCATGGTTACACTCAGATCTGTTCTGAGTTACAGCTCAATGGCACTAAATGTACAGAGCCAACTGATATTGGCAACATCCTGGCAGATAGGATCAGTGTTAACTTTACTCCCCTCTCACCCATGAAAGAGCACATGTCTATAATGGAAGACTGCAAAGTTGCAGACATCATGGCTGCACAGATAAAAAACACTCTCTGAAGCCAGTATCTCAGCAGCCATGGGACTAGATAACATCCCAGCCTGTGTAGTATCTACTTCCCTGAAGTAAACATTAACATGGAAGTTCTGTGGCTACTGATGTTTCCAGAGGACTGCAAACTAGGAGCCATCATTGTAAACACTAAAGATGTGGACATCCTACAAAAGTGTCTCACTGAGACAGATGGCTGTTGTCCAAGCCATGGGCTGTAGCTCAATGCCAAAAGGTGCATTATCATCACCTTTGTTAAAATCTCTGTAGCCAAGAACTACAACATAGGTGGTAGTATACCTCACACTTTAAGTGTGACAAGAGACCCTGGGCCACGGGTGGACAGTGGATACAACTGTGATAAGCACATTCCCACAGTAGTCAGGAAACCCTCTTACGTAGCACACCTCATCACAAAATGTGTCTCATGCAGAATAAAAGAGGACATTGTTCCCCTCTACTCACCACTCACTAGAACTATAAAAGAGTACAATGCCACTGTTGCTCTGTACCTCACAAGACAACTACAACAACTGGAAAGCCAGAAGCAATACATCACAAAGAGCATTATTGGCCTGAAATACATGCCATACACAGACCATCGCAAAATGCTCCATCTGTACTCCCTTGCATATCGCCTACTCATAGGTGTTCACTGCGTAACATCCAAAGGTATGTCAAACATGCAGCTGTTGGATATGATCCACGTAAAACACTCACAATCACCCTGACCTTTGGACCCAAGACCATGAGTGAAATACAAAAGGAAGTGTTGTAGCCATTTACCTTATGGATATCTACACCTCCAGGTTACTGCCACAGCATGAGGCCTTGGAGACCATGCAAGTGCAACTAACATTGGGCAAAGCTGCCCATAAGATTGTAGCCTGCTACAGATCATGTACCTTGTCTCAGGAACCTCACTCAGTATTCTGGAGAACAATGGCAAATATAAAGGTCATATCAAACACCATTATATGAGGAGATTACAACTACCCAAACAATGAGTGGGTGAATTATTGGTATACAATGTCCTTTGCCCAATGTGTCCTAGAGTTAAGAAACTCTAACACCCTGGAACAGCTGGTCAGCACGCCCACTAGAGGTGACAACATACTGGACATGATCATCACCAACATGGGGTACCAGTGTTCCACAAGAGAGATAAAAACCTCACTGGTAATATCAGATCATTAAGTAATCACACTGGACATCCACATCCCACCCCCACACCCAGTCAATGAAACCACTGTGAAGACATTTTCAAAAGCAAACAGCACACTTCCCAAGACCAAAGTGGAAAGCCCCAAAGCCCTCTTGCTATAGGATAATGGTATACAATCTGCCAAATCCTTTACAAGTGCATCCTATGAGCATCTACATGGATGCATGGATCGAGACATCACAAATAAAAGCAAGATGTACTCCTCCAAAAATAAGAAAACAATCTGGTGTCATTGCCCATAAATAAGCTAGACAACAGAAGGAGGAAACTAACACCTGATAGAGCCAACTTCACTAAAGGAACGGCATCACTGATCATTATTAGGATGAAACAATGATCACTCATAAAATAATCCAAGCACAGTTTCTAAAGACAAACTGCCAAGGAATGTAAGAATAACAACCACAAAGCCTTCTGTAGCTATATCAGACATGTAGGTGTCATCTTCCAAATATGCTATCAGCTACTGAAAAAAGTAATGACATACACCAAACCAACCTCATTGCCCACACCCAGGGGGACAAGTGCACTGTAAACTCTCCCCATCACCCCCAAAATGGCCTGTGTCTATCACAGAAGGATGCAGAGACACAGATGTCATGGACATGCATGTAAAGACAGCCCTCACTAAAGCTAAGAACATAGCATCAATGTGACTATAAGTTGTCCCAGGCTGTGTCTTACACTAGGCCCACAAGGAACTACACCCTCACCTACATTCACTGTCCAGACTCAAGCGTATCACAGGCTATGTACCCAAAGAATGGCATACACTAACAGTCATGCAGCTCCACAAAGGGTGTGCCAAAACAGAACTTGGAAACCATTGCCCAACATGTGTACTCAGCCTGGTCTACAGAGCTATTGAGCAAATCATCATGGAACCCATACACTGAGACATTGGAGATCCCCAGACACTGGAGTCTACACAACTTCACCTTGTTAAAGGCATAGCCTGCCTCACAAACCTAGTTGACTTATTTAAAACAGTTACCATGACCATAGATGGAGGTGAAAGTAGTCCACACAGCCCACCTGAACCTCACTAAGGGCTTACCACACCATTCCCCACTCCGTCATCCTGGAAAAGTGTACCAGTTTGAACATGAACAGCTATGTCACAGGATGGGTGGCCAAGTGGCTCACAGATCAAACACACATGTTCACAGTTGCGGGTGCCATGTCCAACTCTAAGCCAGTCACACATGGCATCACACAGGTCTTGGTCCTGGGACCCCACCTGTTCAGTCGATACTGCTCAGAAGTACAGGCAAGCATGGCAGGTGTAAGGCTGAACAGATTTGCAGATTACTGGAAACTGTGGTCCAGTAGTGTCTTACAGAGACAGATACCTAGTGTCATAACAATGCCCTCAAGTTGAATGGCAAAGAATGCATAGTCATCCCCTTTGGGTAATACAAAGTGCACACAAATTACCGCATAGGTGGTAATCCAGCATGTACGGAGAAAGTAATTATGGCCCAGGGACACAGGTAAATAGTAAACTCACCTTTGATGATCACATGGCCAAAGTGTCTAGACATTCGTTCAATGTAGGCCAACTAATGTCACCTAATGTAACACACTTCGTATAGTCTGATGATGTCACCATCCTACAAATATATCTGTGGAAAAGAAAACCCCCAGTAATATGTATAGCATGTCATGTTAATGCATACTCCTGTAGTATCATGAAGTAATTAGGTAGGGGTTTGAATCCTGCACTTGGTAACTGTTTGTGTGTGTTCCCCTTGGGAAGGAACAGCCTTTTAGGAGAGTAGTGAAACACCTCAAAAGTGGTAATCTAACCTTTGTCAACTCTGATGATATCAGCATCCTACAAGTATACCTGTGGAAAATAGAGCTCCAACTAATCTGTATAGTGCATCCAACTGTTTGCTTGTGTGTGTGTGTGTGTGTGTGTGTGTGTGTGTGTGTGTGTGTGTGTGTGTGTGTGTGTGTGTGTGTGTGTTCCCCTTGGGAAGGAGCAACCTTTTAGGAGAGTAGTGAAACATCTCAAAAGTGGTAATCTAACCTTTGTCAAGTCTGATGATGTCATCATCCTACAAATATACCTTTGGAAAAGAGAACTGACACTAATGTGCATAGCGTATCATGTTAATGTGTACTCCTCTAGTATCATGAAGTAGTTAGATAGGAGTTTAAATCCTGCACTGGTTGAGTGTGTGTGCTGTATGTGTGTGACACTGTTGGTCAATGTGTTGTGGGTATTGCTTTTACCACTGTATGACATATCAGTATGCATTGCACATGTGAGCTAGCTGTGTGTCAAATACATATCTGTACATGTTACCTCAATTATTGCATGTGTGGGAACCCTGCTTTCTCCAAGAACACAGCTGTCATCCTTGCCAGACTGTGCTGCTGCTTCCCAGACCTTAGATCACATCTGTATGCATGTGACAAGGCCAGGCACTGCAGTGATCCCTGGCCTAGATCATCTGTGTCACACAAAGTCATTACGATTCTTATTGGAATGTGTGAGTGAGGGTCTATGGCCGAGGTATATGTCAGACCTGTTCAAATGCAGCAAAGTCTGTCCATGATGACTATTCACAGGTGTAGAACAAACTGTGGATATGCATGCAGACCCCTTATTGCTTATGTGATCCACCAAGGGATTCCAGAATACCTTTGGAAATGTGATTAACAAAGGAGAGATGACATAACTCTTGGTTGTATGTACACATCGGTACCTGTTCATCATGCTGGTGACTACTACCTATGTGGTACTGTGGGGATAATATGTTCCTTATAGGTGGATGACAATGCTTAGTTTGGCTTATAGCTTTACAGCATGGGTTTGACAACAGGCATCTGTCTGTATGATACCCTTGTGGAGCATGTGTGTGTCATCTGGAGAATGCGTTATAGGCCACAGTATGCATTACCAGATGTGGATGGACATATCCCTACTGTGATTGCTTGTACCTAAGAGAGATATATGGCTAACAGGAGTGGTCTCAGTAATAGGTGCAGGTGAATACCAGTGGTTACTGGCATTGTATAGTACCTGAAGGATCCAAATGTTGCTGTGTGTCCTACATCTGTGTGTCGGTTGTCAAGACATCATTTAATGATTGGTTATGGTCAGGCTGTTGAAGTGATGTATACCACCAGAATGCAAAACAATGACAAATAGTAACAGTATAACCCACAGCACAGTGTCAAACCATGTCATACACACATGTGTAGTCAGGTTCCAGAATGTGTGTAGTACAATGCATACTGGCCACCAATAGAAACTATGGAGTGTTACTGTGTAATACAGAGCATGTCACCCTGGCCATGTGTCCACTATGCATGTGCATGCAGACAGTGCACCTCCACCATGTTCACAACTGTACACCTGCAAATCTGTGCTACACACATCCCACACATACTGTCCACTCTCTAACACATGCTGCCAATACTGCACACATCAGCCAAGTAGCACGTGGCCAGATAATACACAACTGGAACCAACACTGGTGTAAACAACACTACAATGACAATCATAGCTTTAATGCATCATGCCTGCTCAGCTACACCTTCAAGCATATCATTACACTCTACAGCTGACAACATGCTAACATTGCTATACTGCTATATAGACACCCTGTGTATCAGCACCATGGTAGCCTGTTCATGCATCAATGTTACAGATGACAGGAGGCGGCACAGATTTCATCATATGCACAGGGTGTGTTGTTGGTTTGCCAGAGGCCTACAGTGAGCCATCCAATTGACATGTATGTGTTTGTGTGTGTGAGTGGCAAGAATACTGTAATGGGCCAATGTTGTTGTAATGTGTGTGGGTATGTGTTAGCCCTAGGTGTCTGGAGTATGTGTGTGTGTCTGCATGCACACAGTTCCACCATGTGGCTGCCATATACGGGTATTTGTGGGACAGCCACAGACTGTACCTGCGAGGTTTTACAGATCACTATCTCTGTCCACAGATACGGTACCTGTGCCTGGCAGGGGTGCTACTGACACTATCAGGTAGCAATCCAGACTGGGTACTATCCCCAGAGGTGGATGGATGCACACTGGACACAGGTCCCTGCTGGGACTGTCCAGAGCCACGTGCACTGGTCTTCAAGGACATTCTATGGACAGCCCACCCCCAACATTGCTGGGGCTGGTACAGGCACTAGGGGAGTGGCTGTGGCTTTTATCTGCTCTTTTTTTTCAAAAAAATACAGTATTTAAATTGATTTTAACTGTGTGGAAGGAATATTAGCTGAACTGGAAGTTAGTCAGTGTTTGCTGAATTTTGTTATTTGCTAGTAATTACAGGTGTGGGGGTAGTCACATTCTTTGATTTCCTGTCCTTGCCTATTTAAGTGGTACAGTGTGAAATATTTTCTACTTAAAAACCTCAGCTTTGGCCGGCTAAGAACTTGCTATATTCAACTGGACGTATAAGAGAATTTAAGTACCTTTATCTGCTCTTTTTTTTCAAAAAATACAGTATTTAAATTGATTTTAACTGTGTGGAAGGAATGTTAGCTGAACTGGAAGTTAGTCAGTGTTTGCTGAATTTTGTTATTTGCTAGTAATTACAGGTGTGGGGTAGTCACATTCTTTGATTTCCTGTCCTTGCCTATTTAAGTGGTACAGTGTGAAATATTTTCTACTTAAAAACCTCAGCTTTGGTGGCTAAGAACTTGCTATATTCAACTGGACGTATAAGAGAATTTAAGTACCTTTATCTGCTCTTTTTTTTCAAAAAATACAGTATTTAAATTGATTTTAACTGTGTGGAAGGAATATTAGCTGAACTGGAAGTTAGTCAGTGTTTGCTGAATTTTGTTATTTGCTAGTAATTACAGGTGTGGGGGTAGTCACATTCTTTGATTTCCTGTCCTTGCCTATTTAAGTGGAACAGTGTGAAATATTTTCTGCTTAAAAACCTCAGCTTTGGCCGGCTAAGAACTTGCTATATTCAACTGGACGTATAAGAGAATTTAAGTACCTTTATCTGCTCTTTTTTTTCAAAAAATACAGTATTTAAATTGATTTTAACTGTGTTGAAGGAATATTAACTGAACTGGAAGTTTTCACTCTGCTCTTCAGTTAGTCCCACCCACCTTCCCTGTTTTTGTTTTGGTGTTAATCTTACCCTGTTTTTGTTTTGGTGTTAATCTTAGTGGCCTTGCAACTGCCCGCCCCTCTTGTAAATTTGTGTTTGGATACTCCTTCTGGGCCCATCTCATTTGCTCACTCAACTGAGTGCAGTGAGATCATATTCTGATTTCAGCACTCCTACTGTGTACAAAGAGAGCATCTGGGAAACAGAAAAAAAAAATGTAAGCTTGTTTCCTGCCTTTCCTGTTAAGTGGTATAGACTATTTGTAGGCTTCTGAGCCCCCAAGCCCTTCTGTGTTGGAGGGAAGCCTTCTAGCTTATTTTTTTTTCTTATAACTAGCCAGTTTTGTAGTTTCAGCACTCAAATCTGTTTCTTTGATCTCAGCACTTGTTCAGAAAATAAATAAATAAATAAATAAATTTCATCTGCTTTTACTGTACTTGTGTTTCTACCTACTTTTTTACTTTTGCATCATCTTAAAAGTACTCAATTGTATTTATTACTGCTTGGTGTAACTCATTCTAAGCCTTTTGGTTTAAACACTTGGGCTTCGGACCAGTTGTTTTGCACTGAGAGGGTTTGTGGTCTGCACTGTAGTGGCAGAACAGGTAGCTTACATCCTTCTAGGTTGGGAACTGCTGATTGAGGGCTCAGTGTCTGTTATTTTAAAAGTGTATTAATTCTGGTTTAAGCACTTGGGCTTTCAGGCCAGTTATTTTACATTAAGAGGGTTCGTGGTCTGCACTCTTGTGGGAGGAGAGGCTGGACTCTGCCCTTCTGAGCTGGGAATTTCTGGTTGAAGGCTTATAGTGCATGCATATCTGAACTGCTTCTTACTGAAGTTGGTGCACCTTGTTTGCTGTGGCATAGACTGGATTCGGGCCTGCTGGATCTAGCTTTGTTTGTGTAACTTGAGCACTAATCCAGGCATTCTCTAAAGTATTCAATTGTATTTATTACTGCTTGGTAGTAACTTGATTAAAGTGTAGCTATCATTCTAAGTCTTTTGGATTAAGCACTTGGGCTTCAGACCAGTTGTTTTACATTAGGAAGGTTTGTAGCATGCACTGTTGTGGCAGGACAGGTAGCTTTCATCCTTCTAAGTTGGGAACTGCTGATTGAGAGCCCAGTGTCTGTTATTCTTAAAGTGTATTAATTCTGGTTTAAGCACTTGGGCTTCAGGCCAGTTATTTTACATTAAGAAGGTTTGTGGTCTGCACTCTAGTGGGAGAAGAGGCTGGACTCTGCCCTTCTGAGCTGGGAATTTCTGGTTAAAGGTTTATAGTGCCTGAATATTTGAACTGTACCTTACTGAAATCGGTACACCTTGTTTGCTGTAGCATAGACTAGATCCAGGCCTGCTGAATCTAGCTTTGTTTATATGCTTGTTGTTTGTTTGCTTGTTCTTTCCCTGGAACGCTAATTCCACCTAATCTGGCTTCTTAGCGCTTCTGTGGATCACTAGTGATATCTGCATTCCTTACTGTACTTATTTCCTTGTTTCACTTGAAAGAAAGTTACTGTTTGTCGTTTTTGCATTTAAGTTACCTGTAACACATTGCACTTAAGTTACCTGGCACTTGCTCACTAAAGCAATTATATAAGTCAGCACTAAAAATTAAAATCACTACACCCTCACTCCCCACTGGCCCTGGTTTTCAATTATTAAGGAATTCCCAATATTATTCTAGCATGTCCAAAGGTCAGTCGTCAATCTCCTCTCTGGTCCAGCTGGTGAATCTGGGAAGCTTGAGGCAATGTTACAACTGCCTCATGTACACAGACAACCCTCTCTTCCTCCCAACAAATTCCAACACATGTGAGAGATGCAACTATATAGCCAAACTGGAGGCTAAGCTCTCTCAACCAAGTGCTGGCATAACCAGTCAGGAGGAGAAGGAAACCACACTCACTACAATTCCAGTCTCACATAGACCTACCACGACAGCAAACCAAACACATAATCACACAAAAACATACTCGGAGGCTCTAAATAAAGATCTGCTGAAGCAGCAGAGACCTCCAAAGCAGACACCCAAGCAGCCGCTACCCCAAAACAAAACACGTGCAACACATATCTCACAAAGCCAGTGTGCCAAACAGTCACAGCCCTTAAGACTAAACAACACACCTGATACACTTGTAATAGGTGACTCTATCGTCAGGCACACTGACGTCCCGCTCACCAGGCTGAACAAGGAGAGGGTCACGGTGAGCAGCCTGTCGGGCGCTAGGATCTGCCACATAACACAAGCACTTAGGTCACTCCAAGGCAAGTACAAATATGACTCAGTCATTGTCCATGCTGGTGTGAATGACCTGAGACGTACCTCCCTGGACTACATGAAAAGAGACATAAAGCAGCTCTATGAGCATGTAGCCCAGGCCGGTATGACCCTGACCTTGAGTAGCATCTTACCCTCACCAAGAATGATGCCACAATATGAAGACAAGATCAATTTCAACAATTGGCTTAAGTACTGGTGTCAATCAAAGGGGATCCAATGCCTGTCAGCTTGGGATGATATGCTAGACAAGCCACGATGCTTCACTAGGGACGGCTTGCATCTGTCACCCCTGGGCTTTTGGATATTGGCAAAGGCTCTTGCTACCCCATAGTGCCTTTTTTAGGCAAGGCTCAAAAGACAAACCCACCTCCATAGGTATCACAAGGGATAAGAAACTAAGAATAATGCTACTCAGCAGAAGTCTAAACCTCAACATGCATGGACTCGAAACTCTCTTTAGCATGGTCAACATCGATATCTGTGCAGTAACAGAAACCTGGTTCAGGGCTCCCGAGAGCACCCCAGCAATACCAGGTTATACCTCATACCATGCTTTTCAGCCCCAAAACTTGGACCAAACCACAAAGGAGGGGAGTATCGATATTCATCAAAGATACCCACACCTCCAGGTTGGTGGCAAAGCATGAAGCATCAGAGACTATCCATGTGCAACTAAGAGTGGGTAAAACTGCCTTCCAGTTTATAGCCTGCTACAGACCACCCTCCCAAACCCAGGAACCCCACTCGGCCTTCCTGAGAACACTGGAAAATATGAAGGTCTCTCCAAACACCATTATATTGGACGACTTCAACTACCCAAACATAGACTGGGAGCATTACTCTAGCTCCAACACCCTAGCCCAAATTTTCCTAGACTTTATAAACTCAAATGCTATGGAACAACTTGTTACCACTCCCACAAGAGGGAAAACATACTGGACCTGATCATCACCAACATGGGGACTCTATGCTCCAGACCAGAAGTGTATCCCTCACTGGTAAGATCAGACCATAAACTAATCTCACTGGATATTCACATCCCGACCCCACCCTCTGGCCAGAAAACCACAGTGAAAAACTTCTCTAAAGCAAATTTCACACTCCTCAAAACTGAGGTGGAATCCTTCAAAGCCCCGGGCCTGTGGAAAATACGCCCAGACCACAGAATCCTTTATAAACGCATTCTATGAACACCTTCAGGAATGCATGGATCATCACAATCCCAAATAAAACCAAGACCCAATCCTCCAAAGGCAGACATCCTGTCTGGTGGACCCCAGCCATAAACAAACTATACAATAGAAGGAGGAAGCTACTAAATGATAGAGCAAAATCCCAAAAAGGGAAGGCATCACTGATCAGTATTAGCAAAAAACTACGGGCACACATAAAATTGTCTAAGGCCAGCTTCGAGAGAAAAATTGCACAGGACACTAAGGATAATCACAAGGCTTTCTTTAGTTATGTTAGGAACCTGGGTGGTAATTCCCAGATATGCTTAGAATTAGTCCAAAATGACAAAAAATACACCGAACCCACAGACATTGCCAACATCCTAGCTGACAGGTTCAGCGCAAACTTCTCCCCTCCCCACCAAAAGGGCAAATATCTATCCCAGCAGAGTGTTGCCCCCCTGACATCTCAGATGCTCAGGTAAGAGCTGCCCTCTCCAAAGCAAAAAACACAGCATCAATGGGACCAGATGGTGTCCCGGGCCGCGTCCTACATGAACTCCAAGAAGAGCTAAACCCAAACATAAAACTACTGTTCAATCTCAGCCTTACTACAGGATATGTGCCCAAAGAGTGGCGTACAGCAACAGTGGTCCCTCTCTGTAAAGGTGGTGCCTCAACAAATCCTGGAAACTATCGCCCCATAAGCCTGACTAGCTTGGTCTGCAAAGCTGTGGAAAGGATCATCATGGACTTCATAAATAAAGATATTGGGGACCTACAAACACTGGATCCTACCCAGTTCGGCTTTGTTAAGGGCAGATCCTGCCTCTTAAACCTGGTTGATTTCTTTGAAACAGTCACCAAGGCCATTGACGAGGGAAGGTGGTCCACACAGCCTACGTGGACCTCGCAAAAGCCTTCGATACAATACCCCACTCGGGCATTATAGATAAGCTCACCAGCTTAAATATAAACCCTGATGTCACTAGATGGATTGCAAACTGGCTCAAGGACAGAACCCACATGGTTAGAATTGCTGGAGCCATGTCAGACTCCAAACCAGTTACAAGTGGTGTCCCACAAGGCTCAGTCCTGGGACCTCTCTTGTTCGGTATATATTTCTCTGAGGTACAGGCCAACACGAAAGGACTGTGGCTGACCAAGTTCACAGATGACTGCAAACTGGGCACCATAATTGACTCTCCAGCTGACACAAGCATCCTCCAAAAGGGCCTCATAGAAACAGACAACTGGTGCCAGAGCCATGGCCTCAAGCTAAATGCCAAAAAGTGTATAGTCATCCCCTTTGGCAAAAACAAAGTGCCCACAAATTACCACATAGGTGGTAATCCATTAAGTACAGAAGAAGTAATTAGGGACCTGGGGACCCAAGTTGATAGCAATCTCTCATTTGACAACCACGTGGCCAAAGTGGTTAGAAAAATATTTTATATAGCCCACCTAATCATGAAGGGATTCACATCTAGATCAGGGGAGGTCATTGTGCCTCTTTACTCATCCCTCATCAGGCCCATAATTGAGTACAATGCCCCTTTTGGGATGTACCTTACCAGACACCTGCAGCAACTGGAAAGACCCCAAAAGTACCTCACCAAGAGGATCAAAGGGCTCAAACAGATGCCATATGCTGCCCGGTTAAACAAACTCCAGCTCTACTCAGTGGCATACTGCCTGTTCAGAGGTGATCTGTGCCTGACGTATAAAGCCATGTCCAACCCGGAATTAATGGACATGCTGCACCTCAGAAAATCCAAATCCCATCGAGCTACGTGCTCAAGAGACTTGAACCTCAGCACTGAAATAAATAGAACATGCTGGAGGGACAGATTCATAACCCAGAGGCTCCCTTCACTCTGGAATAAAATCCCAGTCCAGGTTAGGCAGAGTCCCTCATTGACTCTCTTCAAGAGGAATCTTGATGAGTGGATGGGAGATCATAGGTTTACCCCGGGTATCACTTCTGTGTCACTGTTAGACAGAGGCACAGTATACTAACCTTGAAAAAGGGCATAGCAAAATAAATTTAAAATGGGTGGCGAAAGCCAAACACATTCTGGCTAGGCTTATAAATGCCCTAGGGCAGATAGCCTAGTATGAACCTATGAACCTATGAACCTATGTCTGCGGCGACTGCCAGCTGCTGATGTTACTGGCATATGTCCACATCGATGTCTCAACCGTCCCGCACTGTCCTGACACATGGACATGACATTGCCGAGGATATCTAATGTCTCTCCCCAATGTCTATCAGTGACCTCGGTGTAATGTCGGATGGCACCTGCTAGGTCACGGATACTGTCAATGACAGCGGTGTTATGGGCCCTCTGTGCCCTTAGTCCCTTTCTGGTGTACCGTTCCATACATGCCTGTGCCTCCATGACAGCCTGGAACATGCATGACATTGTCAGACCTGTGGCACATCTGCCAGTGGCATGATGAGCAGCAGTGCTCCTAGAACCCTGGACATCTGCCTATGTGGTACCCTTACAGACATCTGGGTATGGCTGCTGTGTTGGGATGCATGTGCCATGGATATCACACTGTCCTGGCCAATGCCAACAGTACACTGTCCCTCGGTTATAGATATTGGTGATGGATGTATTGGCAGTATGACTGTATGCATGGATGAGGTGAACAGCTGTGTACTGTCAATTGGTGGCCCAATGACAGACCCTGGCAAACACGCCTGTGCCTCAGCACACCTATCTTCATTATCACTATGTGGATCAGTGACATAATTTTCCCTGCTGCAGTGAATCAGCCCTACCACAGCACCTGTGGGGGAGACAGGAAACACACTTTATGACCTGTACATGTCAGCACACATGCACACATGCACACATGAACACATGCACACATGCACACATGAACACATGAACACATGCACACATGCACACATGCACACATGAACACATGCATACATGAACACATGAACACATGCACACATGAACACTTGCACACATGAACACATGCACACATGCACACATGAACACATGAACACATGCACACACACATGAACACATGCACACATGCGCACATGCACACATGAAGTCATGTACACATGCACACATGCACAAAAATACACTCCTCACTACAGAAGATACCCACACACACCACCAGCAATCCAAAACATACTTAATAGTGATTGAAGGTGGGTTACAGTATCACAAGGCAAACAGTCATATCACACATGTCAGCATGCAGAAAGTTTGTTGCTCAAGACCATGCAGTGTGAGTGCAGACAGCCCGTGTTAATAACAGTATACATGGCTTTGATGCATGTGTGCTGTTCGTCAGTGATTGGCCTCACAGCCACTCATTACATGGGTTTGTAAGGTGCCCAATAGGGAGCATTGACAAACATGAATGTGTTATGTGTTGAAGAGTGTCACACAGCCCAATGATAGGCCTCCACCCCTCAGGTATATTATGTGTGCTGTGTGGATGACGTGTGAGATACTGAAGTGTGACCTTACAGCGGGTGTCTGGATACGTTATGTGTAACATGTTAAGGTGTACTGCGTATGACAAAGTTCTGCATGTTGTGTACATGTGTATCAACTATGCCTATCCAATGTCCAGTACGGTGTTGCCACAATTGTGTGTGCTGCTCTGTGTATTGCATGTGATTGAGGCAGCTACTGTCATTACTGAGATGTGCATAGTCTCACAGCAAACATGCACAGCATGCATTATGCATAGGTGTGTTACATGTACATGGCCTACACCTCACCTATGACATGCACATTTCATTAGCAATATTAAAATTATAACACACTCACCAGCATTGACTGGATGCCTTGCTGTCACACCAGAGGGACCTACAAGAATATGAGACAGTTTGACAGTGGCCACTACTGTGCCATTGCTACTGTGAGTTTGCTAAACTACAGTAGTACAACAGTCGACAGTCACAGGCGTACAGATTATATTCCAAATATCAGTATTGCACAACACTATGCAGCACAACTGCTAAACACACAGCACACATGTCACATATGCATAATCTACCAATACAGATAACAGTAGTCTACAGATAGGTCATGTTACCTGCATGCTCCATGTCAACATGCTGGGTGGCTCCGGCCTCCATGATGACACATGTCAGTTGCTGTTCCTGTGGTTGGCCAGGAGCCACCACACTTAGGAGCAGCTCCTCCACTCTGGTGAGGGGGGATAAATGGCAACCCCACCACCTGTGGCAAGCTGTTGTCAATGGATACCAGACACACGCCACTGGACATGTCTAATTAAATTACTGCAGTGATGGCGTACCTGCTCATATGTCCGGTTATGCATGCCTATGTCATTTACCCGACGAACGAGATCTTGTCACAGTGCAGTCCGCTCATGCTGGTCCTGGCTGGTTCTAGAGAACAGCAGGGTGTACTGCTGCTCCAGGCTGTTGAGTATTTTTGCCTCCTCTGCAGTTGTATAACACGGGTTTCTTTGGTGGGACATACCCCTGGAAGACAATTAAACAAGATGTGTGAGCAAGTCAAGTGGCATACTTAACATCCTAAAGTACAGATATCAATTACCTGCCATATTTCGCATCCGATTGGTTGTCAGAGGATAGGCATGTTCAATACCACATATTAGTGCTCAGGACACAACTGGCTGACAGTGCCTGCCATGCTCTATATATCAAGCCATGTTCTGCACAGCAGCAAAGAGAAGCCAGTATGTAAGACTATACACCTGTACATGACACACTGTATGTGACACAATGCACCACCTAGCCACAGGAGGTATATATCAAGCTAATGCATAAAGAAAGATGTCATCCATTGCAATGAATGTAAAGTACAGTTACAGTATTACCAGTATACCACAGTTGTCTTTGATGCCAAACCCCTGCCTAACATATATGCACAGTTGTTGATATAGGTGGCATACTGCTGTACTAGACTATATATGTTGCTAGATACACAAGTATACCCTGTAACACAGATATGATTGAGGGCATGGTACAGGCATAATTACACACACACATCAGACATACATGCAACACACAAATGTATGCCAACCCAGATGAGCTTTACCTGTGTACCATATAGTACTGTGTGTCACTACTTACAAAACCTTATGCCTGAGGTATGTAATCTGTGAGGACTACAGGGAACACACAAAACAGTGTTTCCAAGCAATGTGAACATACACCATACTGTACTGTTTAGGCCTGCAGCTTCAGGTAGTACTACATTTCATATGGGAGTTGGATTCACCAGCAGTACCACTCACTAAGCATACATGTATTGCTTTAGCCTACAATGGGACACCACAGTCGATAACAAGGGACTACATCACACCATATGCCATACTAGCAATAGCATACACATCTTTGCTGGGATCACAGGTAGGACACAAACTACCATGACAGAAACAATTTCACACTAAGCTATCACACCTTTACAGATCTTGCACACATTCACCAACCCATTCACCATCACACTCAGTCAACCTCACATAGCAATTATTGCACTAAGTACATGTGTGTGTGTGTGCATCGTGTCATGGGTAGGTAATACGCTATTGGCCCTAGGGCCTACAGCAGCCTAGCCATATGCTACCCTGGCCTTTGACACACATGTAATTTAGTTTCAGTTGCCCCTGTCAACCAGAGCCACAGAGGTGATTCCCGGGGTGTATTTACTATCTCCCAAACAATCATCAGGAGTATTTATGACAACTGCTAATGAGGAGCTTTGTTTGCTGTTGATAGGTGGTTTGCTCCAGAGTATGGCATGTCTCTGAGTTAGGACTCTATCCCTCCAGCATGTGCTGTTTAGTGAGCTGACAAGGTTTAGGGCCCTAGAGCTTGTATCTGGAAGGGATTGTAATATGTTTACGTGGAGGATGTTCAACAGCTATGGGTGTGACATAACTCTGTATGTTAGGCAGAGGTCACCTCTGGGTAGGCGGTATGCAACACAGTGTAGCTGTGGTTTTGTGAGTCGGTCTGCATAGGGCATCTGTTTGAGGCCAGTATTACTCTTTGTGAGGTATGTCTGTGGCCTTTACAGTTGCTGTAGTTGGCATTGTACTCTCTAATGAGTTTTATGTGTGATGAGTAGAGGGGGAACACTGACCTATATTTCCCTATATGACACACCTTTTGTGATGACATGTACCACGTAGACAGAGTACGACTAGTGCGGCACTGTGATTATCAAAGGGGAGGCTACTATCCACCTGTGTCCCATGTTCCCTTATCACACCTTCAGTGTTATGTAGACTACCACCTATGTGGTAGTTAATGGGTACAGTGTTCTGGCAAGAAGGGATGACACTGCAGTGTCAACACTGAGCTTCAATCCATACCTTGGTCACCAGGCACCTGTCACAGTAAGTATACCCCATGTCTCTCTCCCTTTCTCTATATATATTTGTATATCTATCTATCTATCTATATATATATATATATATATATATATATATATACACACACACACACACACACACACACACACACACACACACATACATACACATGCATATAAACATCCATTGCTGTACATATAGATGTACATATAGGCACATATACAGTCCACTATTCATGGCGGGAATATCAATTATGCGGCAGTTGTGAGATATACAGTTATGTAATAATATTGCACAGTGTTGTACAGACTGTATTGAAGGTGTCCTCTGCTCATATAGCTTTAGCAGGCCTCACTGGCTGCAACACTGCAAAACTGACAAAGCATACCCACAGCGTTTAACCACCACATGTCATATACCAGCATTGCATGCTGTTTTCTTTGCCACACACTACAACCTACATAGAAATATGCACATAACAACCTTCAACAATGTATATATATATATATATATATATATATATATATATATATATATACACACACCCTTCACAAACAGTTGCATTATGTCCCTTGCCCTATGCACATGTACAGATACATATAGATACGTACTGCTGCCACATATGGATGATACACAGTATGTAGAGTACTCTTCATAAACATCTACTACATGCCAGCAAATGCATATGTGTTACATACCTTTCCTTTGTATTGCTCTGTTCCGTCTGTTTTTAAAGGAGAAAATGTCTTTATTTTTTTTCTCTGTCTGTTGCTGTTACTCTTTCTTTTTCTGTGTCTCTCTGTTTCTGTCTCTTTGTCTGTCTTTGTCTGTGTCTGTGTCTCTGCCTCTTTCTCTGTCTCTGTCTCTCTCTCGCTCTCACTCACTCTCTCTCCCTCTCTTGCTGCAATGAGATTATTGCATGTGTAGACAGCAAGTACAGCCTGCTTTTCTAGGTATCTGCATATGTCCATGTGATGGCCTCCGCACCAATTGGTGCCCACCATTTACTAATTGCATGCAGCCTGCTGTGTGGTGATTGCAGTACTCACTGTCATAGCAGCCCACTGCTATAAAATGCTAGGTTAGGTAGGCGTAGCCCTTTCAGCTTTCCAAAGTGGGGCCCATGCTTGTTTGCTGTGGACACTGTTGTGTCAGTCAGAAGGTTGGTATACTTCTTATATCTGAAGCTAGGTTTGTAGCCAGCGATTTGCATGTTGTACTCAAACCTGAATGTTGCTGCTTCTAGTACACACTTGTCAGTGTAGAATATTACTCACCCTCCAAATGCTAACACAAGATACATGGGAGTATGTACTTTCTTTTCTAATTAGACAATTAACTGCCATACAAAAGTAGTTATTGCAATGTATTCCTCTGGCACATGAACTGTTTGTGAACTACTATACTGTAAATATTAATTACCTTACTTCTGAACAGTTTGTTGTTTATTTGTGTTGACATTAGCACAGGCTGCTCAAGACAACTGGACACATTTCAGTACTGAGTATGCCTACCTACATCCTTGGTAGAGCCTGAATACACAGGTATATTGTTCTTTTGGGTAGGGGTGCAGAAGTACAGAGAGCATTATATATTATCGTGTGATGTTTATCTTGCTGAACATACAGGGTTGCTGTGTACCTGTTAGTCTAACAAGGCAAGTAGTTGTTCTCTGTAGCTCCCACTTGTGGACATATCCAGATGGTAGCTAGAGGTTAGCCTATTATTCTTTGTCTGTGCACCACACCGGTCTTTTCTGCACTGGAACATTGGCATTGTCACAGTTGGTTGCTACCAGTACATGGCTACATCCTTTGATATTTCTGTGTTGTACACCTACATAAGGGTATGCTTGTGGGACTCGTTCCAAAGCTATTTGCAGAGTGTGTAACAGCAGAAAAGCTGAAATACCTGTGTATTTCTGCCTCTGCCAGGCCTCTGATACACTCAGGTATATATTTGAACAGCCTCAGGGAAAAGTACATATAAGTGAGGTACACCTGTAATATATTACAGACATTAAGTTGAGACTGTGAGAGAATCAGAGCATATTTATTAATACACCTTTTCTGATGTGCATGCAGTGTGTACTCTTACTTATTGACATTATTCATTAAGTGTAATTCCCCACTTTTCAGCCTAATGTCAGTACTTTTCAGAGGGATTCTGAGGGACACAGCTAACATTTGTTTACAAATCAGGGACATCCCTGAAAAGCAGTCACAGTTGGGAAGTATGGCCTCTGCCCTATTCAAATATGCCAGTGTTTATCCTGCTCTGATACTGTGTGGGATTTGTAAAGTGCTGCTGTAACATTATTTCCTGCTAGAATGTCTGGTTCTCTTTTCACAGTCATGTCATGCAATTCCACAACAACTGCTGGTAAAGATCCACAGAACAAGATTTGTGTTATGGCATTCCTATTTCCCCTTTACATTCACTCATTGTAATGCATGATATATTTATTACAGCACCAACTTGTTATATATCTACTGTGGCTTAGTGGAACTTCATGCAGTGCAGTGTGTCCAAGGTCTGGGGATCGAGACTGACAGAGGTGTTTTATTTTGCTGCTCAGCAGAACAAGGGCCCTGCCATGCAGAGTGCCTAAGGCACTTTTAAGCAGTTGTAAGCAGTTTTGCACAGGTTTACACAACGCTTAGCAATACTTAGCTAAGAGCACACATGCGCACACTCGCTCAAACCTGCTAACTACTGCTTAAAAGTGCTTACTCCCGCTAACCCCCGTGCTAATTTCTTTGAAAGAAAAGAAAATGGGGAGATAGGGAAGTGGTGAAAAAGGGGGCACAAAGAGGGAAAGACAGTAGGGAAACCAGCTCGGGATGTGCAGGACGGGTGTAGGGAAGGTCCATAGCTGCCCATTTCTTTACCAGCAACAGCTGTGCATATGTTAGAAATTTGGAGTTAAATTTAAACCTTCCAACCCTCAGAGAGAGCATCTGGGAAACAGAAAAAAAATGTAAGCTTGTTTCCTGCCTTTCCTGTTAAGTGGTATAGACTATTTGTAGGCTTCTGAGCCCCCAAGCCCTTCTGTGTTGGAGGGAAGCCTTCTAGCTTATTTTTTTTTCTTATAACTAGCCAGTTTTCTAGTTTCAGCACTCAAATCTGTTTCTTTGATCTCAGCACTTGTTCAGAAAATAAATAAATAAATAAATAAATAAATTTCATCTGCTTTTACTGTACTTGTGTTTCTACCTACTTTTTTTTACTTTTGCATCATCTTAAAAGTACTCAATTGTATTTATTACTGCTTGGTGTAACTCATTCTAAGCCTTTTGGTTTAAACACTTGGGCTTCGGACCAGTTGTTTTGCACTGAGAGGGTTTGTGGTCTGCACTGTAGTGGCAGAACAGGTAGCTTACATCCTTCTAGGTTGGGAACTGCTGATTGAGGGCTCAGTGTCTGTTATTTTAAAAGTGTATTAATTCTGGTTTAAGCACTTGGGCTTTCAGGCCAGTTATTTTACATTAAGAGGGTTCGTGGTCTGCACTCTTGTGGGAGGAGAGGCTGGACTCTGCCCTTCTGAGCTGGGAATTTCTGGTTGAAGGCTTATAGTGCATGCATATCTGAACTGCTTCTTACTGAAGTTGGTGCACCTTGTTTGCTGTGGCATAGATTGGATTCGGGCCTGCTGGATCTAGCTTTGTTTGTGTAACTTGAGCACTAATCCAGGCATTCTTTAAAGTATTCAATTGTATTTATTACTGCTTGGTAGTAACTTGATTAAAGTGTAGCTATCATTCTAAGTCTTTTGGATTAAGCACTTGGGCTTCAGACCAGTTGTTTTACATTAGGAAGGTTTGTAGCATGCACTGTTGTGGCAGGACAGGTAGCTTTCATCCTTCTAAGTTGGGAACTGCTGATTGACAGCCCAGTGTCTGTTATTCTTAAAGTGTATTAATTCTGGTTTAAGCACTTGGGCTTCAGGCCAGTTATTTTACATTAAGAAGGTTTGTGGTCTGCACTCTAGTGGGAGAAGAGGCTGGACTCTGCCCTTCTGAGCTGGGAATTTCTGGTTAAAGGTTTATAGTGCCTGAATATTTGAACTGTACCTTACTGAAATCGGTACACCTTGTTTGCTGTAGCATAGACTAGATCCAGGCCTGCTGAATCTAGCTTTGTTTATATGCTTGTTGTTTGTTTGCTTGTTCTTTCCCTGGAACGCTAATTGCACCTAATCTGGCTTTCTAGCTTCTGTGGATCACTAGTGATATCTGCATTCCTTACTGTACTTATTTCCTTGTTTCACTTGAAAGAAAGTTACTGTTTGTCGTTTTGCATTTAAGTTACCTGTAACACATTGCACTTAAGTTACCTGGCACTTGCTCACTAAAGCAATTATATAAGTCAGCACTAAAATTAAAAGCACTACACCCTCACTCCCCACTGGCCCTGGTTTTCAATTATTAAGGAATTCCCAATATTATTCTAGCATGTCCAAAGGTCAGTCGTCAATCTCCTCTCTGGTCCAGCTGGTGAATCTGGGAAGCTTGAGGCAATGTTACAACTGCCTCATGTACACAGACAACCCTCTCTTCCTCCCAACAAATTCCAACACATGTGAGAGATGCAACTATATAGCCAAACTGGAGGCTAAGCTCTCTCAACTCAGTACTGGCATAACCAGTCAGGAGGAGAAGGAAACCACACTCACTACAATTCCAGTCTCACATAGACCTACCACGACAGCAAACCAAACACATAATCACACAAAAACATACTCGGAGGCTCTAAATAAAGATCTGCTGAAGCAGCAGAGACCTCCAAAGCAGACACCCAAGCAGCCGCTACCCCAAAACAAAACACGTGCAACACATATCTCACAAAGCCAGTGTGCCAAACAGTCACAGCCCTTAAGACTAAACAACACACCTGATACACTTGTAATAGGTGACTCTATCGTCAGGCACACTGACGTCCCGCTCACCAGGCTGAACAAGGAGAGGGTCACGGTGAGCAGCCTGTCGGGCGCTAGGATCCGCCACATAACACAAACACTTAGGTCACTCCAAGGCAAGTACAAATATGACTCAGTCATTGTCCATGCTGGTGTGAATGACCTGAGACGTACCTCCCTGGACTACATGAAAAGAGACATAAAGCAGCTCTATGAGCATGTAGCCCAGGCCGGTATGACCCTGACCTTGAGTAGCATCTTACCCTCACCAAGAATGATGCCACAATATGAAGACAAGATGATCAATTTCAACAATTGGCTTAAGTACTGGTGTCAATCAAAGGGGATCCAATGCCTGTCAGCTTGGGATGATATGCTAGACAAGCCACGATGCTTCACTAGGGACGGCTTGCATCTGTCACCCCTGGGCTTTTGGATATTGGCAAAGGCTCTTGCTACCCCATAGTGCCTTTTTTAGGCAAGGCTCAAAAGACAAACCCACCTCCATAGGTATCACAAGGGATAAGAAACTAAGAATAATGCTACTCAACGCCAGAAGTCTAAACCTCAAGATGCATGCACTCGAAACTCTCCTTAGCATGGAGAACATCGATATCTGTGCAGTAACAGAAACCTGGTTCAGGGCTCCGAGAGCACCCCAGCAATACCAGGTTATACCTCATACCATGCTTTTCAGCCCCAAAACTTGGACCAAACCACAAAAGGAGGGGAGTATCGATATTCATCAAAGATACCCACACCTCCAGGTTGGTGGCAAAGCATGAAGCATCAGAGACTATCCATGTGCAACTAAGAGTGGGTAAAACTGCCTTCCAGTTTATAGCCTGCTACAGACCACCCTCCCAAACCCAGGAACCCCACTCGGCCTTCCTGAGAACACTGGAAAATATGAAGGTCTCTCCAAACACCATTATATTGGACGACTTCAACTACCCAAACATAGACTGGGAGCATTACTCTAGCTCCAACACCCTAGCCCAAATTTTCCTAGAATTTATAAACTCAAATGCTATGGAACAACTTGTTAGCACTACCACAAGAAGGAAAACATACTGGACCTGATCATCGCCAACATGGGGACTCTATGCTCCAGACCAGAAGTGTATCCCTCACTGGTAAGATCAGACCATAAACTAATCTCACTGGATATTCACATCCCGACCCCACCCCTGCCCAGAAAACCACAGTGAAAAACTTCTCTAAAGCAAATTTCACACTCCTCAAAACTGAGGTGGAATCCTTCAAAGCCCCGGCCTGTGGAAAATACGCCCAGACCGCAGAATCCTTTATAAACGCATTCTATGAACACCTTCAGGAATGCATGGATCATGCAATCCCAAATAAAACCAAGACCCAATCCTCCAAAGGCAGACATCCTGTCTGGTGGACCCCAGCCATAAACAAACTATACAATAGAAGGAGGAAGCTACTAAATGATAGAGCAAAATCCCAAAAGGGAAGGCATCACTGATCAGTATTAGCAAAAGACTACGGGCACACATAAAATTGTCTAAGGCCAGCTTCGAGAGAAAAATTGCACAGGACACTAAGGATAATCACAAGGCTTTCTTTAGTTATGTTAGGAACCTGGGTGGTAATTCCCAGATATGCTTAGAATTAGTCCAAAATGACAAAAATACACCGAACCCACAGACATTGCCAACATCCTAGCTGACAGGTTCAGCGCAAACTTCTCCCCCCCATCCCCACCAAAAGGGCAAATATCTATCCCAGCAGAGTGCTGCCCCCCTGACATCTCAGATGCTCAGGTAAGAGCTGCCCTCTCCAAAGCAAAAAACACAGCATCAATGGGACCAGATGGTGTCCCGGGCTGCGTCCTACATGAACTCCAAGAAGAGCTAAACCCAAACATAAAACTACTGTTCAATCTCAGCCTTACTACAGGATATGTGCCCAAAGAGTGGCGTACAGCAACAGTGGTCCCTCTCTGTAAAGGTGGTGCCTCAACAAATCCTGGAAACTATCGCCCCATAAGCCTGACTAGCTTGGTCTGCAAAGCTGTGGAAAGGATCATCATGGACTTCATAAATAAAGATATTGGGGACCTACAAACACTGGATCCTACCCAGTTCGGCTTTGTTAAGGGCAGATCCTGCCTCTTAAACCTGGTTGATTTCTTTGAAACAGTCACCAAGGCCATTGACGAGGGGAAGGTGGTCCACACAGCCTACGTGGACCTCGCAAAAGCCTTCAATACAATACCCCACTCGGGCATTATAGATAAGCTCACCAGCTTAAATATAAACCCTGATGTCACTAGATGGATTGCAAACTGGCTCAAGGACAGAACCCACATGGTTAGAATTGCTGGAGCCATGTCAGACTCCAAACCAGTTACAAGTGGTGTCCCACAAGGCTCAGTCCTGGGACCTCTCTTGTTCGGTATATATTTCTCTGAGGTACAGGCCAACACGAAAGGACTGTGGCTGACCAAGTTCACAGATGACTGCAAACTGGGCACCATAATTGACTCTCCAGCTGACACAAGCATCCTCCAAAAGGGCCTCATAGAAACAGACAACTGGTGCCAGAGCCATGGCCTCAAGCTAAATGCCAAAAGTGTATAGTCATCCCCTTTGGCAAAAACAAAGTGCCCACAAATTACCACATAGGTGGTAATCCATTAAGTACAGAAGAAGTAATTAGGGACCTGGGGACCCAAGTTGATAGCAATCTCTCATTTGACAACCACGTGGCCAAAGTGGTTAGAAAAATATTTTATATAGCCCACCTAATCATGAAGGGATTCACATCTAGATCAGGGGAGGTCATTGTGCCTCTTTACTCATCCCTCATCAGGCCCATAATTGAGTACAATGCCCCTTTTGGGATGTACCTTACCAGACACCTGCAGCAACTGGAAAGACCCCAAAAGTACCTCACCAAGAGGATCAAAGGGCTCAAACAGATGCCATATGCTGCCCGGTTAAACAAACTCCAGCTCTACTCAGTGGCATACTGCCTGTTCAGAGGTGATCTGTGCCTGACGATAAAGCCATGTCCAACCCGGAATTAATGGACATGCTGCACCTCAGAAAATCCAAATCCCATCGAGCTACGTGCTCAAGAGACTTGAACCTCAGCACTGAAATAAATAGGACATGCTGGAGGGACAGATTCATAACCCAGAGGCTCCCTTCACTCTGGAATAAAATCCCAGTCCAGGTTAGGCAGAGTCCCTCATTGACTCTCTTCAAGAGGAATCTTGATGAGTGGATGGGAGATCATAGGTTTACCCCGGGTATCACTTCTGTGTCACTGTTAGACAGAGGCACAGTATACTAACCTTGAAAAAGGGCATAGCAAAATAAATTTAAAATGGGTGGCGAAAGCCAAACACATTCTGGCTAGGCTTATAAATGCCCTAGGGCAGATAGCCTAGTATGAACCTATGAACCTATGAACCTATGAACCTATATCTGCGGCGACTGCCAGCTGCTGATGTTACTGGCATATGTCCACATCGATGTCTCAACCGTCCCGCACTGTCCTGACACATGGACATGACATTGCCGAGGATATCTAATGTCTCTCCCCAATGTCTATCAGTGACCTCGGTGTAATGTCGGATGGCACCTGCTAGGTCACGGATACTGTCAATGACAGTGGTGTTATGGGCCCTCTGTGCCCTTAGTCCCTTTCTGGTGTACCGTTCCATACATGCCTGTGCCTCCATGACAGCCTGGAACATGCATGACATTGTCAGACCTGTGGCACATCTGCCAGTGGCATGATGAGCAGCAGTGCTCCTACGAGAACCCCTGGACATCTGCCTATGTGGTACCCTTACAGACATCTGGGTATGGCTGCTGTGTTGGGATGCATGTGCCATGGATATCACACTGTCCTGGCCAATGCCAACAGTACACTGTCCCTCGGTTATAGATATTGGTGATGGATGTATTGGCAGTATGACTGTATGCATGGATGAGGTGAACAGCTGTGTACTGTCAATTGGTGGCCCAATGACAGACCCTGGCAAACACGCCTGTGCCTCAACACACCTATCTTCATTATCACTATGTGGATCAGTGACATAATTTTCCCTGCTGCAGTGAATCAGCCCTACCACAGCACCTGTGGGAGGGAGACAGGAAACACACTTTATGACCTGTACATGTCAGCACACATGCACACATGCACACATGAACACATGCACACATGCACACATGAACACATGAACACATGCACACATGCACACATGCACACATGAACACATGCATACATGAACACATGAACACATGCACACATGAACACTTGCACACATGAACACATGCACACATGCACACATGAACACATGAACACATGCACACATGCACACATGAACACATGCACACATGCGCACATGCACACATGAAGTCATGTACACATGCACACATGCACAAAAATACACTCCTCACTACAGAAGATACCCACACACACCACCAGCAATCCAAAACATACTTAATAGTGATTGAAGGTGGGTTACAGTATCACAAGGCAAACAGTCATATCACACATGTCAGCATGCAGAAAGTTTGTTGCTCAAGACCATGCAGTGTGAGTGCAGACAGCCCGTGTTAATAACAGTATACATGGCTTTGATGCATGTGTGCTGTTCGTCAGTGATTGGCCTCACAGCCACTCATTACATGGGTTTGTAAGGTGCCCAATAGGGAGCATTGACAAACATGAATGTGTTATGTGTTGAAGAGTGTCACACAGCCCAATGATAGGCCTCTACCCCTCAGGTATATTATGTGTGCTGTGTGGATGACGTGTGAGATACTGAAGTGTGACCTTACAGCGGGTGTCTGGATACGTTATGTGTAACATGTTAAGGTGTACTGCGTATGACAAAGTTCTGCATGTTGTGTACATGTGTATCAACTATGCCTATCCAATGTCCAGTACGGTGTTGCCACAATTGTGTGTGCTGCTCTGTGTATTGCATGTGATTGAGGCAGCTACTGTCATTACTGAGATGTGCATAGTCTCACACCAAACATGCACAGCATGCATTATGCATAGGTGTGTTACATGTACATGGCCTACACCTCACCTATGACATGCACATTTCATTAGCAATATTAAAATTATAACACACTCACCAGCATTGACTGGATGCCTTGCTGTCACACCAGAGGGACCTACAAGAATATGAGACAGTTTGACAGTGGCCACTACTGTGCCATTGCTACTGTGAGTTTGCTAAACTACAGTAGTACAACAGTCGACAGTCACAGGCGTACAGATTATATTCCAAATATCAGTATTGCACAACACTATGCAGCACAACTGCTAAACACACAGCACACATGTCACATATGCATAATCTACCAATACAGATAACAGTAGTCTACAGATAGGTCATGTTACCTGCATGCTCCATGTCAACATGCTGGGTGGCTCCGGCCTCCATGATGACACATGTCAGTTGCTGTTCCTGTGGTTGGCCAGGAGCCACCACACTTAGGAGCAGCTCCTCCACTCTGGTGAGGGGGGATGAATGGCAACCCCACCACCTGTGGCAAGCTGTTGTCAATGGATACCAGACACACGCCACTGGACATGTCTAATTAAATTACTGCAGTGATGGCGTACCTGCTCATATGTCCGGTTATGCATGCCTATGTCATTTACCCGACGAACGAGATCTTGTCACAGTGCAGTCCGCTCATGCTGGTCCTGGCTGGTTCTAGAGAACAGCAGGGTGTACTGCTGCTCCAGGCTGTTGAGTATTTTTGCCTCCTCTGCAGTTGTATAACACGGGTTTCTTTGGTGGGACATACCCCTGGAAGACAATTAAACAAGATGTGTGAGCAAGTCAAGTGGCATACTTAACATCCTAAAGTACAGATATCAATTACCTGTCATATTTTGCATCCGATTGGTTGTCAGAGGATAGGCATGTTCAATACCACATATTAGTGCTCAGGACACAACTGGCTGACAGTGCCTGCCATGCTCTATATATCAAGCCATGTTCTGCACAGCAGCAAAGAGAAGCCAGTATGTAAGACTATACACCTGTACATGACACACTGTATGTGACACAATGCACCACCTAGCCACAGGAGGTATATATCAAGCTAATGCATAAAGAAAGATGTCATCCATTGCAATGAATGTAAAGTACAGTTACAGTATTACCAGTATACCACAGTTGTCTTTGATGCCAAACCCCTGCCTAACATATATGCACAGTTGTTGATATAGGTGGCATACTGCTGTACTAGACTATATATGTTGCTAGATACACAAGTATACCCTGTAACACAGATATGATTGAGGGCATGGTACAGGCATAATTACACACACACATCAGACATACATGCAACACACAAATGTATGCCAACCCAGATGAGCTTTACCTGTGTACCATATAGTACTGTGTGTCACTACTTACAAAACCTTATGCCTGAGGTATGTAATCTGTGAGGACTACAGGGAACACACAAAACAGTGTTTCCAAGCAATGTGAACATACACCATACTGTACTGTTTAGGCCTGCAGCTTCAGGTAGTACTACATTTCATATGGGAGTTGGATTCACCAGCAGTACCACTCACTAAGCATACATGTATTGCTTTAGCCTACAATGGGACACCACAGTCGATAACAAGGGACTACATCACACCATATGCCATACTAGCAATAGCATACACATCTTTTGCTGGGATCACAGGTAGGACACAAACTACCATGACAGAAACAATTTCACACTAAGCTATCACACCTTTACAGATCTTGCACACATTCACCAACCCATTCACCATCACACTCAGTCAACCTCACATAGCAATTATTGCACTAAGTACATGTGTGTGTGTGTGCATCGTGTCATGGGTAGGTAATACGCTATTGGCCCTAGGGCCTACAGCAGCCTAGCCATATGCTACCCTGGCCTTTGACACACATGTAATTTAGTTTCAGTTGCCCCTGTCAACCAGAGCCACAGAGGTGATTCCCGGGGTGTATTTACTATCTCCCAAACAATCATCAGGAGTATTTATGACAACTGCTAATGAGGAGCTTTGTTTGCTGTTGATAGGTGGTTTGCTCCAGAGTATGGCATGTCTCTGAGTTAGGACTCTATCCCTCCAGCATGTGCTGTTTAGTGAGCTGACAAGGTTTAGGGCCCTAGAGCTTGTATCTGGAAGGGATTGTAATATGTTTACGTGGAGGATGTTCAACAGCTATGGGTGTGACATAACTCTGTATGTTAGGCAGAGGTCACCTCTGGGTAGGCGGTATGCAACACAGTGTAGCTGTGGTTTTGTGAGTCGGTCTGCATAGGGCATCTGTTTGAGGCCAGTATTACTCTTTGTGAGGTATGTCTGTGGCCTTTACAGTTGCTGTAGTTGGCATTGTACTCTCTAATGAGTTTTATGTGTGATGAGTAGAGGGGAACACTGACCTATATTTCCCTATATGACACACCTTTTGTGATGACATGTACCACGTAGACAGAGTACGACTAGTGTGGCACTGTGATTATCAAAGGGGAGGCTACTATCCACCTGTGTCCCATGTTCCCTTATCACACCTTCAGTGTTATGTAGACTACCACCTATGTGGTAGTTAATGGGTACAGTGTTCTGGCAAGAAGGGATGACACTGCAGTGTCAACACTGAGCTTCAATCCATACCTTGGTCACCAGGCACCTGTCACAGTAAGTATACCCCATGTCTCTCTCCCTTTCTCTATATATATTTGTATATCTATCTATCTATCTGTCTATATATATATATATATATATATATATATATATATATATATATATATATACATATATATATACACACACACACACACACACACACACACACACACACACACACACACACACACACACATACATACACATACATATAAACATCCATTGCTGTACATATAGATGTACATATAGGCACATATACAGTCCACTATTCATGGAGGGAATATCAATTATGCGGCAGTTGTGAGATATACAGTTATGTAATAATATTGCACAGTGTTGTACAGACTGTATTGAAGGTGTCCTCAGCCCATATAGCTTTAGCAGGCCTCACTGGCTGCAACACTGCAAAACTGACAAAGCATACCCACAGCGTTTAACCACCACATGTCATATACCAGCATTGCATGCTGTTTTCTTTGCCACACACTACAACCTACATAGAAATATGCACATAACAACCTTCAACAATGTATATATATATATATATATATATATATATATATATATATATATATATATATACACACACACACCCTTCACAAACAGTTGCATTATGTCCCTTGTCCTATGCACATGTACAGATACATATAGATACGTACTGCTGCCACATATGGATGATACACAGTATGTAGAGTACTCTTCATAAACATCTACTACATGCCAGCAAATGCATATGTGTTACATACCTTTCCTTTGTATTGCTCTGTTCCGTCTGTTTTTAAAGGAGAAAATGTCTTTATTTTTTTTCTCTGTCTGTTGCTGTTACTCTTTCTTTTTCTGTGTCTCTCTGTTTCTGTCTCTTTGTCTGTCTTTGTCTGTGTCTGTGTCTCTGCCTCTTTCTCTGTCTCTGTCTCTCTCTCGCTCTCACTCACTCTCTCTCTCTCTTGCTGCAATGAGATTATTGCATGTGTAGACAGCAAGTACAGCCTGCTTTTCTAGGTATCTGCATATGTCCATGTGATGGCCTCCACCAATTGGTGCCCACCATTTACTAATTGCATGCAGCCTGCTGTGTGGTGATTGCAGTACTCACTGTCATAGCAGCCCACTGCTATAAAATGCTAGGTTAGGTAGGCGTAGCCCTTTCAGCTTTCCAAAGTGGGGCCCATGCTTGTTTGCTGTGGACACTGTTGTGTCAGTCAGAAGGTTGGTATACTTCTTATATCTGAAGCTAGGTTTGTAGCCAGCGATTTGCATGTTGTACTCAAACCTGAATGTTGCTGCTTCTAGTACACACTTGTCAGTGTAGAATATTACTCACCCCTCCAAATGCTAACACAAGATACATGGGAGTATGTACTTTCTTTTCTAATTAGACAATTAACTGCCATACAAAAGTAGTTATTGCAATGTATTCCTCTGGCACATGAACTGCTTGTGAACTACTATACTGTAAATATTAATTACCTTACTTCTGAACAGTTTGTTGTTTATTTGTGTTGACATTAGCACAGGCTGCTCAAGACAACTGGACACATTTCAGTACTGAGTATGCCTACCTACATCCTTGGTAGAGCCTGAATACACAGGTATATTGTTCTTTTGGGTAGGGGTGCAGAAGTACAGAGAGCATTATATATTATCGTGTGATGTTTATCTTGCTGAACATACAGGGTTGCTGTGTACCTGTTAGTCTAACAAGGCAAGTAGTCTGTCTCCGTAGCTCCCACTTGTGGACATATCCAGATGGTAGCTAGAGGTTAGCCTATTATTCTTTGTCTGTGCACCACACCGGTCTTTTCTGCACTGGAACATTGGCATTGTCACAGTTGGTTGCTACCAGTACATGGCTACATCCTTTGATATTTCTGTGTTGTACACCTACATAAGGGTATGCTTGTGGGACTCGTTCCAAAGCTATTTGCAGAGTGTGTAACAGCAGAAAAGCTGAAATACCTGTGTATTTCTGCCTCTGCCAGGCCTCTGATACACTCAGGTATATATTTGAACAGCCTCAGGGAAAAGTACATATAAGTGAGGTACACCTGTAATATATTACAGACATTAAGTTGAGACTGTGAGAGAATCAGAGCATATTTATTAATACACCTTTTCTGATGTGCATGCAGTGTGTACTCTTACTTATTGACATTATTCATTAAGTGTAATTCCCCACTTTTCAGCCTAACGTCAGTACTTTTCAGAGGGATTCTGAGGGACACAGCTAACATTTGTTTACAAATCAGGGACATCCCTGAAAAGCAGTCACAGTTGGGAAGTATGGCCTCTGCCCTATTCAAATATGCCAGTGTTTATCCTGCTCTGATACTGTGTGGGATTTGTAAAGTGCTGCTGTAACATTATTTCCTGCTAGAATGTCTGGTTCTCTTTTCACAGTCATGTCATGCAATTCCACAACAACTGCTGGTAAAGATCCACAGAACAAGATTTGTGTTATGGCATTCCTATTTCCCCTTTACATTCACTCATTGTAATGCATGATATATTTATTACAGCACCAACTTGTTATATATCTACTGTGGCTTAGTGGAACTTCATGCAGTGCAGTGTGTCCAAGGTCTGGGGATCGAGACTGACAGAGGTGTTTTATTTTGCTGCTCAGCAGAACAAGGGCCCTGCCATGCAGAGTGCCTAAGGCACTTTTAAGCAGTTGTAAGCAGTTTTGCACAGGTTTGCACAACGCTTAGCAATACTTAGCTAAGCGCACACATGCGCACACTCGCTCAAACCTGCTAACTACTGCTTAAAAGTGCTTACTCCCGCTAACCCCCGTGCTAATTTCTTTGAAAGAAAAGAAAATGGGGAGATAGGAAAGTGGTGAAAAAGGGGGCACAAAGAGGGAAAGACAGTAGGGAAACCAGCTCGGGATGTGCAGGACGGGTGTAGGGAAGGTCCATAGCTGCCCATTTCTTTACCAGCAACAGCTGTGCATATGTTAGAAATTTGGAGTTAAATTTAAACCTTCCAACCCTGAGAGAGAGCATCTGGGAAACAGAAAAAAAAATGTAAGCTTGTTTCCTGCCTTTCCTGTTAAGTGGTATAGACTATTTGTAGGCTTCTGAGCCCCCAAGCCCTTCTGTGTTGGAGGGAAGCCTTCTAGCTTATTTTTTTTTCTTATAACTAGCCAGTTTTCTAGTTTCAGCACTCAAATCTGTTTCTTTGATCTCAGCACTTGTTCAGAAAATAAATAAATAAATAAATAAATTTCATCTGCTTTTACTGTACTTGTGTTTCTACCTACTTTTTTTACTTTTGCATCATCTTAAAAGTACTCAATTGTATTTATTACTGCTTGGTGTAACTCATTCTAAGCCTTTTGGTTTAAACACTTGGGCTTCGGACCAGTTGTTTTGCACTGAGAGGGTTTGTGGTCTGCACTGTAGTGGCAGAACAGGTAGCTTACATCCTTCTAGGTTGGGAACTGCTGATTGAGGGCTCAGTGTCTGTTATTTTAAAAGTGTATTAATTCTGGTTTAAGCACTTGGGCTTTCAGGCCAGTTATTTTACATTAAGAGGGTTCGTGGTCTGCACTCTTGTGGGAGGAGAGGCTGGACTCTGCCCTTCTGAGCTGGGAATTTCTGGTTGAAGGCTTATAGTGCATGCATATCTGAACTGCTTCTTACTGAAGTTGGTGCACCTTGTTTGCTGTGGCATAGACTGGATTCGGGCCTGCTGGATCTAGCTTTGTTTGTGTAACTTGAGCACTAATCCAGGCATTCTCTAAAGTATTCAATTGTATTTATTACTGCTTGGTAGTAACTTGATTAAAGTGTAGCTATCATTCTAAGTCTTTTGGATTAAGCACTTGGGCTTCAGACCAGTTGTTTTACATTAGGAAGGTTTGTAGCATGCACTGTTGTGGCAGGACAGGTAGCTTTCATCCTTCTAAGTTGGGAACTGCTGATTGAGAGCCCAGTGTCTGTTATTCTTAAAGTGTATTAATTCTTGTTTAAGCACTTGGGCTTCAGGCCAGTTATTTTACATTAAGAAGGTTTGTGGTCTGCACTCTAGTGGGAGAAGAGGCTGGACTCTGCCCTTCTGAGCTGGGAATTTCTGGTTAAAGGTTTATAGTGCCTGAATATTTGAACTGTACCTTACTGAAATCGGTACACCTTGTTTGCTGTAGCATAGACTAGATCCAGGCCTGCTGAATCTAGCTTTGTTTATATGCTTGTTGTTTGTTTGCTTGTTCTTTCCCTGGAACGCTAATTCCACCTAATACGCGGCTTCTTAGCGCTTCTGTGGATCACTAGTGATATCTGCATTCCTTACTGTACTTATTTCCTTGTTTCACTTGAAAGAAAGTTACTGTTTGTCGTTTTTGCATTTAAGTTACCTGTAACACATTGCACTTAAGTTACCTGGCACTTGCTCACTAAAGCAATTATATAAGTCAGCACTAAAAATTAAAAGCACTACACCCTCACTCCCCACTGGCCCTGGTTTTCAATTATTAAGGAATTCCCAATATTATTCTAGCATGTCCAAAGGTCAGTCGTCAATCTCCTCTCTGGTCCAGCTGGTGAATCTGGGAAGCTTGAGGCAATGTTACAACTGCCTCATGTACACAGACAACCCTCTCTTCCTCCCAACAAATTCCAACACATGTGAGAGATGCAACTATATAGCCAAACTGGAGGCTAAGCTCTCTCAACTCAGTACTGGCATAACCAGTCAGGAGGAGAAGGAAACCACACTCACTACAATTCCAGTCTCACATAGACCTACCACGACAGCAAACCAAACACATAATCACACAAAAACATACTCGGAGGCTCTAAATAAAGATCTGCTGAAGCAGCAGAGACCTCCAAAGCAGACACCCAAGCAGCCGCTACCCCAAAACAAAACACGTGCAACACATATCTCACAAAGCCAGTGTGCCAAACAGTCACAGCCCTTAAGACTAAACAACACACCTGATACACTTGTAATAGGTGACTCTATCGTCAGGCACACTGACGTCCCGCTCACCAGGCTGAACAAGGAGAGGGTCACGGTGAGCAGCCTGTCGGGCGCTAGGATCCGCCACATAACACAAGCACTTAGGTCACTCCAAGGCAAGTACAAATATGACTCAGTCATTGTCCATGCTGGTGTGAATGACCTGAGACGTACCTCCCTGGACTACATGAAAAGAGACATAAAGCAGCTCTATGAGCATGTAGCCCAGGCCGGTATGACCCTGACCTTGAGTAGCATCTTACCCTCACCAAGAATGATGCCACAATATGAAGACAAGATGATCAATTTCAACAATAGGCTTAAGTACTGGTGTCAATCAAAGGGGATCCAATGCCTGTCAGCTTGGGATGATATGCTAGACAAGCCACGATGCTTCACTAGGGACGGCTTGCATCTGTCACCCCTGGGCTTTTGGATATTGGCAAAGGCTCTTGCTACCCCCATAGTGCCTTTTTTAGGCAAGGCTCAAAAGACAAACCCACCTCCATAGGTATCACAAGGGATAAGAAACTAAGAATAATGCTACTCAACGCCAGAAGTCTAAACCTCAAGATGCATGCACTCGAAACTCTCCTTAGCATGGAGAACATCGATATCTGTGCAGTAACAGAAACCTGGTTCAGGGCTCCCGAGAGCACCCCAGCAATACCAGGTTATACCTCATACCATGCTTTTCAGCCCCAAAACTTGGACCAAACCACAAAAGGAGGGGGAGTATCGATATTCATCAAAGATACCCACACCTCCAGGTTGGTGGCAAAGCATGAAGCATCAGAGACTATCCATGTGCAACTAAGAGTGGGTAAAACTGCCTTCCAGTTTATAGCCTGCTACAGACCACCCTCCCAAACCCAGGAACCCCACTCGGCCTTCCTGAGAACACTGGAAAATATGAAGGTCTCTCCAAACACCATTATATTGGACGACTTCAACTACCCAAACATAGACTGGGAGCATTACTCTAGCTCCAACACCCTAGCCCAAATTTTCCTAGAATTTATAAACTCAAATGCTATGGAACAACTTGTTACCACTCCCACAAGAGGGGAAAACATACTGGACCTGATCATCACCAACATGGGGACTCTATGCTCCAGACCAGAAGTGTATCCCTCACTGGTAAGATCAGACCATAAACTAATCTCACTGGATATTCACATCCCGACCCCACCCCCTGCCCAGAAAACCACAGTGAAAAACTTCTCTAAAGCAAATTTCACACTCCTCAAAACTGAGGTGGAATCCTTCAAAGCCCCCGGGCCTGTGGAAAATACGCCCAGACCGCAGAATCCTTTATAAACGCATTCTATGAACACCTTCAGGAATGCATGGATCATGCAATCCCAAATAAAACCAAGACCCAATCCTCCAAAGGCAGACATCCTGTCTGGTGGACCCCAGCCATAAACAAACTATACAATAGAAGGAGGAAGCTACTAAATGATAGAGCAAAATCCCAAAAAGGGAAGGCATCACTGATCAGTATTAACAAAAAACTACGGGCACACATAAAATTGTCTAAGGCCAGCTTCGAGAGAAAAATTGCACAGGACACTAAGGATAATCACAAGGCTTTCTTTAGTTATGTTAGGAACCTGGGTGGTAATTCCCAGAAATGCTTAGAATTAGTCCAAAATGACAAAAAATACACCGAACCCACAGACATTGCCAACATCCTAGCTGACAGGTTCAGCACAAACTTCTCCCCCATCCCCACCAAAAGGGCAAATATCTATCCCAGCAGAGTGCTGCCCCCCTGACATCTCAGATGCTCAGGTAAGAGCTGCCCTCTCCAAAGCAAAAAACACAGCATCAATGGGACCAGATGGTGTCCCGGGCTGCGTCCTACATGAACTCCAAGAAGAGCTAAACCCAAACATAAAACTACTGTTCAATCTCAGCCTTACTACAGGATATGTGCCCAAAGAGTGGCGTACAGCAACAGTGGTCCCTCTCTGTAAAGGTGGTGCCTCAACAAATCCTGGAAACTATCGCCCCATAAGCCTGACTAGCTTGGTCTGCAAAGCTGTGGAAAGGATCATCATGGACTTCATAAATAAAGATATTGGGGACCTACAAACACTGGATCCTACCCAGTTCGGCTTTGTTCAGGGCAGATCCTGCCTCTTAAACCTGGTTGATTTCTTTGAAACAGTCACCAAGGCCATTGACGAGGGGAAGGTGGTCCACACAGCCTACGTGGACCTCACAAAAGCCTTCGATACAATACCCCACTCGGGCATTATAGATAAGCTCACCAGCTTAAATATAAACCCTGATGTCACTAGATGGATTGCAAACTGGCTCAAGGACAGAACCCACATGGTTAGAATTGCTGGAGCCATGTCAGACTCCAAACCAGTTACAAGTGGTGTCCCACAAGGCTCAGTCCTGGGACCTCTCTTGTTCGGTATATATTTCTCTGAGGTACAGGCCAACACGAAAGGACTGTGGCTGACCAAGTTCACAGATGACTGCAAACTGGGCACCATAATTGACTCTCCAGCTGACACAAGCATCCTCCAAAAGGGCCTCATAGAAACAGACAACTGGTGCCAGAGCCATGGCCTCAAGCTAAATGCCAAAAGTGTATAGTCATCCCCTTTGGCAAAACAAAGTGCCCACAAATTACCACATAGGTGGTAATCCATTAAGTACAGAAGAAGTAATTAGGGACCTGGGGACCCAAGTTGATAGCAATCTCTCATTTGACAACCACGTGGCCAAAGTGGTTAGAAAAATATTTTATATAGCCCACCTAATCATGAAGGGATTCACATCTAGATCAGGGGAGGTCATTGTGCCTCTTTACTCATCCCTCATCAGGCCCATAATTGAGTACAATGCCCCTTTTGGGATGTACCTTACCAGACACCTGCAGCAACTGGAAAGACCCCAAAAGTACCTCACCAAGAGGATCAAAGGGCTCAAACAGATGCCATATGCTGCCCGGTTAAACAAACTCCAGCTCTACTCAGTGGCATACTGCCTGTTCAGAGGTGATCTGTGCCTGACGTATAAAGCCATGTCCAACCCGGAATTAATGGACATGCTGCACCTCAGAAAATCCAAATCCCATTGAGCTACATGCTCAAGAGACTTGAACCTCAGCACTGAAATAAATAGGACATGCTGGAGGGACAGATTCATAACCCAGAGGCTCCCTTCACTCTGGAATAAAATCCCAGTCCAGGTTAGGCAGAGTCCCTCATTGACTCTCTTCAAGAGGAATCTTGATGAGTGGATGGGAGATCATAGGTTTACCCCGGGTATCACTTCTGTGTCACTGTTAGACAGAGGCACAGTATACTAACCTTGAAAAAGGGCATAGCAAAATAAATTTAAAATGGGTGGCGAAAGCCAAACACATTCTGGCTAGGCTTATAAATGCCCTAGGGCAGATAGCCTAGTATGAACCTATGAACCTATGAACCTATGAACCTATGTCTGCGGCGACTGCCAGCTGCTGATGTTACTGGCATATGTCCACATCGATGTCTCAACCGTCCGCACTGTCCTGACACATGGACATGACATTGCCGAGGATATCTAATGTCTCTCCCCAATGTCTATCAGTGACCTCGGTGTAATGTCGGATGGCACCTGCTAGGTCACGGATACTGTCAATGACAGTGGTGTTATGGGCCCTCTGTGCCCTTAGTCCCTTTCTGGTGTACCGTTCCATACATGCCTGTGCCTCCATGACAGCCTGGAACATGCATGACATTGTCAGACCTGTGGCACATCTGCCAGTGGCATGATGAGCAGCAGTGCTCCTACGAGAACCCCTGGACATCTGCCTATGTGGTACCCTTACAGACATCTGGGTATGGCTGCTGTGTTGGGATGCATGTGCCATGGATATCACACTGTCCTGGCCAATGCCAACAGTACACTGTCCCTCGGTTATAGATATTGGTGATGGATGTATTGGCAGTATGACTGTATGCATGGATGAGGTGAACAGCTGTGTACTGTCAATTGGTGGCCCAATGACAGACCCTGGCAAACACGCCTGTGCCTCAACACACCTATCTTCATTATCACTATGTGGATCAGTGACATAATTTTCCCTGCTGCAGTGAATCAGCCCTACCACAGCACCTGTGGGAGGGAGACAGGAAACACACTTTATGACCTGTACATGTCAGCACACATGCACACATGCACACATGAACACATGCACACATGCACACATGAACACATGAACACATGCACACATGCACACATGCACACATGAACACATGCATACATGAACACATGAACACATGCACACATGAACACTTGCACACATGAACACATGCACACATGCACACATGAACACATGAACACATGCACACATGCACACATGCACACATGAACACATGCACACATGCGCACATGCACACATGAAGTCATGTACACATGCACACATGCACAAAAATACACTCCTCACTACAGAAGATACCCACACACACCACCAGCAATCCAAAACATACTTAATAGTGATTGAAGGTGGGTTACAGTATCACAAGGCAAACAGTCATATCACACATGTCAGCATGCAGAAAGTTTGTTGCTCAAGACCATGCAGTGTGAGTGCAGACAGCCCGTGTTAATAACAGTATACATGGCTTTGATGCATGTGTGCTGTTCGTCAGTGATTGGCCTCACAGCCACTCATTACATGGGTTTGTAAGGTGCCCAATAGGGAGCATTGACAAACATGAATGTGTTATGTGTTGAAGAGTGTCACACAGCCCAATGATAGGCCTCTACCCCTCAGGTATATTATGTGTGCTGTGTGGATGACGTGTGAGATACTGAAGTGTGACCTTACAGCGGGTGTCTGGATCGTTATGTGTAACATGTTAAGGTGTACTGCGATGACAAAGTTCTGCATGTTGTGTACATGTGTATCAACTATGCCTATCCAATGTCCAGTACGGTGTTGCCACAATTGTGTGTGCTGCTCTGTGTATTGCATGTGATTGAGGCAGCTACTGTCATTACTGAGATGTGCATAGTCTCACACCAAACATGCACAGCATGCATTATGCATAGGTGTGTTACATGTACATGGCCTACACCTCACCTATGACATGCACATTTCATTAGCAATATTAAAATTATAACACACTCACCAGCATTGACTGGATGCCTTGCTGTCACACCAGAGGGACCTACAAGAATATGAGACAGTTTGACAGTGGCCACTACTGTGCCATTGCTACTGTGAGTTTGCTAAACTACAGTAGTACAACAGTCGACAGTCACAGGCGTACAGATTATATTCCAAATATCAGTATTGCACAACACTATGCAGCACAACTGCTAAACACACAGCACACATGTCACATATGCATAATCTACCAATACAGATAACAGTAGTCTACAGATAGGTCATGTTACCTGCATGCTCCATGTCAACATGCTGGGTGGCTCCGGCCTCCATGATGACACATGTCAGTTGCTGTTCCTGTGGTTGGCCAGGAGCCACCACACTTAGGAGCAGCTCCTCCACTCTGGTAAGGGGGGATGAATGGCAACCCCACCACCTGTGGCAAGCTGTTGTCAATGGATACCAGACACACGCCACTGGACATGTCTAATTAAATTACTGCAGTGATGGCGTACCTGCTCATATGTCCGGTTATGCATGCCTATGTCATTTACCCGACGAACGAGATCTTGTCACAGTGCAGTCCGCTCATGCTGGTCCTGGCTGGTTCTAGAGAACAGCAGGGTGTACTGCTGCTCCAGGCTGTTGAGTATTTTTGCCTCCTCTGCAGTTGTATAACACGGGTTTCTTTGGTGGGACATACCCCTGGAAGACAATTAAACAAGATGTGTGAGCAAGTCAAGTGGCATACTTAACATCCTAAAGTACAGATATCAATTACCTGCCATATTTCACATCCGATTGGTTGTCAGAGGATAGGCATGTTCAATACCACATATTAGTGCTCAGGACACAACTGGCTGACAGTGCCTGCCATGCTCTATATATCAAGCCATGTTCGGCACAGCAGCAAAGAGAAGCCAGTATGTAAGACTATACACCTGTACATGACACACTGTATGTGACACAATGCACCACCTAGCCACAGGAGGTATATATCAAGCTAATGCATAAAGAAAGATGTCATCCATTGCAATGAATGTAAAGTACAGTTACAGTATTACCAGTATACCACAGTTGTCTTTGATGCCAAACCCCTGCCTAACATATATGCACAGTTGTTGATATAGGTGGCATACTGCTGTACTAGACTATATATGTTGCTAGATACACAAGTATACCCTGTAACACAGATATGATTGAGGGCATGGTACAGGCATAATTACACACACACATCAGACATACATGCAACACACAAATGTATGCCAACCCAGATGAGCTTTACCTGTGTACCATATAGTACTGTGTGTCACTACTTACAAAACCTTATGCCTGAGGTATGTAATCTGTGAGGACTACAGGGAACACACAAAACAGTGTTTCCAAGCAATGTGAACATACACCATACTGTACTGTTTAGGCCTGCAGCTTCAGGTAGTACTACATTTCATATCGGAGTTGGATTCACCAGCAGTACCACTCACTAAGCATACATGTATTGCTTTAGCCTACAATGGGACACCACAGTCGATAACAAGGGACTACATCACACCATATGCCATACTAGCAATAGCATACACATCTTTTGCTGGGATCACAGGTAGGACACAAACTACCATGACAGAAACAATTTCACACTAAGCTATCACACCTTTACAGATCTTGCACACATTCACCAACCCATTCACCATCACACTCAGTCAACCTCACATAGCAATTATTGCACTAAGTACATGTGTGTGTGTGTGTGCATTGTGTCATGGGTAGGTAATACGCTATTGGCCCTAGGGCCTACAGCAGCCTAGCCATATGCTACCCTGGCCTTTGACACACATGTAATTTAGTTTCAGTTGCCCCTGTCAACCAGAGCCACAGAGGTGATTCCTGGGGTGTATTTACTATCTCCCAAACAATCATCAGGAGTATTTATGACAACTGCTAATGAGGAGCTTTGTTTGCTGTTGATAGGTGGTTTGCTCCAGAGTATGGCATGTCTCTGAGTTAGGACTCTATCCCTCCAGCATGTGCTGTTTAGTGAGCTGACAAGGTTTAGGGCCCTAGAGCTTGTATCTGGAAGGGATTGTAATATGTTTACATGGAGGATGTTCAACAGCTATGGGTGTGACATAACTCTGTATGTTAGGCAGAGGTCACCTCTGGGTAGGCGGTATGCAACACAGTGTAGCTGTGGTTTTGTGAGTCGGTCTGCATAGGGCATCTGTTTGAGGCCAGTATTACTCTTTGTGAGGTATGTCTGTGGCCTTTACAGTTGCTGTAGTTGGCATTGTACTCTCTAATGAGTTTTATGTGTGATGAGTAGAGGGGGAACACTGACCTATATTTCCCTATATGACACACCTTTTGTGATGACATGTACCACGTAGACAGAGTACGACTAGTGTGGCACTGTGATTATCAAAGGGGAGGCTACTATCCACCTGTGTCCCATGTTCCCTTATCACACCTTCAGTGTTATGTAGACTACCACCTATGTGGTAGTTAATGGGTACAGTGTTCTGGCAAGAAGGGATGACACTGCAGTGTCAACACTGAGCTTCAATCCATACCTTGGTCACCAGGCACCTGTCACAGTAAGTATACCCCATGTCTCTCTCCCTTTCTCTATATATATTTGTATATCTATCTATCTATATATATATATATATATATATATATATATACACACACACACACACACACACACACACACACACACACACACACACACACACACACACACACACACACACACACACATACATACACATACATATAAACATCCATTGCTGTACATATAGATGTACATATAGGCACATATACAGTCCACTATTCATGGCGGGAATATCAATTATGCGGCAGTTGTGAGATATACAGTTATGTAATAATATTGCACAGTGTTGTACAGACTGTATTGAAGGTGTCCTCAGCCCATATAGCTTTAGCAGGCCTCACTGGCTGCAACACTGCAAAACTGACAAAGCATACCCACAGCGTTTAACCACCACATGTCATATACCAGCATTGCATGCTGTTTTCTTTGCCACACACTACAACCTACATAGAAATATGCACATAACAACCTTCAACAATGTATATATATATATATATATATATATATATATATATATATATATATATATATATATACACACACACCCTTCACAAACAGTTGCATTATGTCCCTTGCCCTATGCACATGTACAGATAGATATAGATACATACTGCTGCCACATATGGATGATACACAGTATGTAGAGTACTCTTCATAAACATCTACTACATGCCAGCAAATGCATATGTGTTACATACCTTTCCTTTGTATTGCTCTGTTCCGTCTGTTTTTAAAGGAGAAAATGTCTTTATTTTTTTTCTCTGTCTGTTGCTGTTACTCTTTCTTTTTCTGTGTCTCTCTGTTTCTGTCTCTTTGTCTGTCTTTGTCTGTGTCTGTGTCTCTGCCTCTTTCTCTGTCTCTCTCTCGCTCTCACTCACTCTCTCTCTCTCTCTTGCTGCAATGAGATTATTGCATGTGTAGACAGCAAGTACAGCCTGCTTTTCTAGGTATCTGCATATGTCCATGTGATGGCCTCCGCACCAATTGGTGCCCACCATTTACTAATTGCATGCAGCCTGCTGTGTGGTGATTGCAGTACTCACTGTCATAGCAGCCCACTGCTATAAAATGCTAGGTTAGGTAGGCGTAGCCCTTTCAGCTTTCCAAAGTGGGGCCCATGCTTGTTTGCTGTGGACACTGTTGTGTCAGTCAGAAGGTTGGTATACTTCTTATATCTGAAGCTAGGTTTGTAGCCAGCGATTTGCATGTTGTACTCAAACCTGAATGTTGCTGCTTCTAGTACACACTTGTCAGTGTAGAATATTACTCACCCCTCCAAATGCTAACACAAGATACATGGGAGTATGTACTTTCTTTTCTAATTAGACAATTAACTGCCATACAAAAGTAGTTATTGCAATGTATTCCTCTGGCACATGAACTGTTTGTGAACTACTATACTGTAAATATTAATTACCTTACTTCTGAACAGTTTGTTGTTTATTTGTGTTGACATTAGCACAGGCTGCTCAAGACAACTGGACACATTTCAGTACTGAGTATGCCTACCTACATCCTTGGTAGAGCCTGAATACACAGGTATATTGTTCTTTTGGGTAGGGGTGCAGAAGTACAGAGAGCATTATATATTATCGTGTGATGTTTATCTTGCTGAACATACAGGGTTGCTGTGTACCTGTTAGTCTAACAAGGCAAGTAGTCTGTCTCCGTAGCTCCCACTTGTGGACATATCCAGATGGTAGCTAGAGGTTAGCCTATTATTCTTTGTCTGTGCACCACACCGGTCTTTTCTGCACTGGAACATTGGCATTGTCACAGTTGGTTGCTACCAGTACATGGCTACATCCTTTGATATTTCTGTGTTGTACACCTACATAAGGGTATGCTTGTGGGACTCATTCCAAAGCTATTTGCAGAGTGTGTAACAGCAGAAAAGCTGAAATACCTGTGTATTTCTGCCTCTGCCAGGCCTCTGATACACTCAGGTATATATTTGAACAGCCTCAGGGAAAAGTACATATAAGTGAGGTACACCTGTAATATATTACAGACATTAAGTTGAGACTGTGAGAGAATCAGAGCATATTTATTAATACACCTTTTCTGATGTGCATGCAGTGTGTACTCTTACTTATTGACATTATTCATTAAGTGTAATTCCCCACTTTTCAGCCTAACGTCAGTACTTTTCAGAGGTATTCTGAGGGACACAGCTAACATTTGTTTACAAATCAGGGACATCCCTGAAAAGCAGTCACAGTTGGGAAGTATGGCCTCTGCCCTATTCAAATATGCCAGTGTTTATCCTGCTCTGATACTGTGTGGGATTTGTAAAGTGCTGCTGTAACATTATTTCCTGCTAGAATGTCTGGTTCTCTTTTCACAGTCATGTCATGCAATTCCACAACAACTGCTGGTAAAGATCCACAGAACAAGATTTGTGTTATGGCATTCCTATTTCCCCTTTACATTCACTCATTGTAATGCATGATATATTTATTACAGCACCAACTTGTTATATATCTACTGTGGCTTAGTGGAACTTCATGCAGTGCAGTGTGTCCAAGGTCTGGGGATCGAGACTGACAGAGGTGTTTTATTTTGCTGCTCAGCAGAACAAGGGCCCTGCCATGCAGAGTGCCTAAGGCACTTTTAAGCAGTTGTAAGCAGTTTTGCATGGGTTTGCACAACGCTTAGCAATACTTAGCTAAGCGCACACATGCGCACACTCGCTCAAACCTGCTAACTACTGCTTAAAAGTGCTTACTCCCGCTAACCCCCGTGCTAATTTCTTTGAAAGAAAAGAAAATGGGGAGATAGGAAAGTGGTGAAAAAGGGGGCACAAAGAGGGAAAGACAGTAGGGAAACCAGCTCGGGATGTGCAGGACGGGTGTAGGGAAGGTCCATAGCTGCCCATTTCTTTACCAGCAACAGCTGTGCATATGTTAGAAATTTGGAGTTAAATTTAAACCTTCCAACCCTGAGAGAGGAGTGAGGACAACAAAGTATGTTGTACTGCCAATTATAATTATCAGTTTACATGTCCAGCGGACATGTGTGCAAAATGGGCAGCTATGTATGGGGCGTAATTTTTTTGTGGGAACAGATTGCCCGTTTTTTTTTCAGGTGAGAGTGGAATGTGAGGTAGAGGAAGTAGGTATATTTGGGGAGGTAGGTTGGGGAGGTAAACAGACAAGACAAACAAAATGCATACAGGGGAGGAATATGACACATGGGGTGGGTGAACACAATTGACGGGGACGGATGTTTGGAAATCGCAAGCTCATGAGCCCACAGATGGTAACAGTGGTAATGAGATCTCCACCCATGGGCAGTCATCACTGCACCTTCACAGCCTCGAGGGTGGCTGTGCTGGGGGCTGTGTAGTAGGGGCAGGCTCACCCATAAGTCGAGCCACTCTTGCCTCGAGCTGGCATAGGGAATCAGCGACTGAACGCTGGATCTCCCTACACACCACAGCCCGGACCCTTCAGAGGGCGACAGGTGGCCCTTCTCCCCCACGCTTGCATGGGGGGACAAGCCCCATCCCCTGCAGCGTTTCCACCCGAAGGTGGCACAGGACCAATGGAGGAGGGGAGCCCGGGCTGGGCACCGGACCTGCTGGTGCCAGGTGCAATCGCCAGCTGAGAAGGGACAGGTGGGTCCGCTGGGACCGGCCTTCCCATACGTTCTGTGTTTAGGTGTGTTTAATTACAACATAGACAACAGCATTCCAAATTAGTTGTAACAGCATGCAGTAATATTCCCATTAACCCAACACACCAGGGTTCCAACAGTTGAACAGCAAGCATAACACATGCATATATTGAACGACAGTGAACATTTCAACAGCATGCAGGGATTATTGGTGGCAACAGGCCACCAAGATTGTGGTGTTTGAACAGGGCACATGCATCAAAGTAAATGCAGATATTTATAGAACAATAGGGCATATGTCCCAACAAATGTTTTGAGATTAGACATACACATTGGGGTGTGGAATTGCATTGTTTATGCACATACAGTAGGGTGTAAAAAGATGCCTACATTAACATCTTATAAGTACTTTTAGTCTACACTACTTTCCTATTGACTGCAGGTGTATATCCCCTACATGTATTATTACACAAGGCAATGTGCATTAGGTTGTGTAATGGGTTTGGCTAGTTCATTATACACCTGACTTATATCTGACATACTAACTGTCCAAGATGCAGATGTTACTGCTGCATAGTTATATATTTTATTTATATTTATATATCTACATATCTGGATGTGTTCACATGACATTTTCAGTTATATTTCTACAGAAACCTACATTTCATGTAGCACAGTGACATTTCTGGGGAACACATTAACAAGCTACTCATGTGCCAGATTTACCTATGCATGCCAGCCATTAACCATCTGTTGAGGACTGTATATATGCTTCACAGCTACTGGCACTTCCTTCATCCACTTTATATGGGACTGCCCAACTGTGGGTTGACAGCACTTAATACAACAGTACTATTTATATAATGCAAGGGTACAACAACATTTCAAAGTAAGTGACATAGACACACTCCAAGTATTATAGCTTTATTAATTACATTACACACTTTTCTACAGGTTTTCTCATTTATTTGATATTACAGTGCATACAGAAGACTTGTTCAAGACGTATTATACCTTTATTAATAGGTTACAACATTCTTTTTCAGGCTCGCTCACTTATTTTATATAACAGTACATGCAGAGATATTATTCCATACTTATTTTACCTTTATTAATGGGTTACTACACTCTTTCTCTGGCTCTCTGACTTATTTTATATAACAGTACATGCAGATAAATTATTCAGGGCATTTTATGGCTTTATTATTGGGCTACAGCACTTTTTTTCAGGCTCTCTCACCTATTTTATATAACAATACATGCAGAATAATTACTAACCAGCCTGGTGACACAGCCTTAGCAGCCTATCTGCATAGGCTTGCTGATTCGCAGCACAGACACCTGCAGCTGTGAAGTAAATGGAGGGATATTGAGACATACTTATCCATTATATAGACTAAATTAGCATGTCTTACATACTTCATTCCATGGCTACCTACTCAGTAGTGGGGCATCTTGCATGTCATGGGCCTCCTGTATCCATCGGTTCAGTAGGTCCTGCTTCCGTCTCTTCAGGTCTGCATGGTGGTGATGGACCTGCTCACCAGTCCGAGGGACTGGTGAGATCATGAGCTAACCAGTTCCAAGCCTCTGCTTTGTACTCTGTCCCTTGGAACTTGCCCTGCAGGAGTCTTGACTCATGACAGTGGACAAGGAGCCAAACCATGTATTTTGACTCCTCGATGCCCCAGCGTTGCACTCGAAAGTGAGTACCCTCTCCAGCACCAGCCATTCTGACTGCAGATGGGAGCTACAATCAGTTATGGTGAGTATTCCCACCTATGGAGCTTAAATATGCCACATTTCCCGCACTTTTTGTGATTGGTCGTTTTTGAAAATTCTCGGCTGACTGCAGACCTGCTTAGCAATGGTTATTCTTCCATTTATAAGTATATGTATGTTAACAGTGCATGTTTATCCTAAGCTGTCATGGCTTAGTGGTTCAGTGCTTTGATTATGGAGCACAGTGTCCCGGGTTCGAACCTTTTCATTGCTTTTTATTTTACTACTGTCCAGACATGCTAGGGGGTGTATCTGTGTTTAGGCCACTTTGCACTACGTTGCTCCACGTTGCCCGACGGTGCGTTGGTTAGAGCGGTGCACAGCTCTGTGCAAACCTATTGCACTAGGTGAAGTGCTACTTAGCTATAAGCAATAATATTGTGCTAGGTAAAACCCTGCTTGTCTATGGGCAATTTTATTGCGCTAGGTAAAACGCTGCTTAGCCATGGGCAATTATATTGCGCTAGGTAAAGCGCTGCTTAGCTATGGGCAATTATATGTCAATATCCTCAATGCTGTTCACCTTCTTATCTTTATATGTATACATTTTGTTCACTAATACATAGGCCATTTCAATGCTTTTTAATAAAATGTCATTCATATATGTCAGGAATTATTTTATATACTAATTTAAAACATAAAATAGACAGGGGAGTGGTGGGACTAGAACTGGGAATGCCTCCTCTTTGTGTGAACGCTCTACCACTATGCTATTGCTAGTTAACTTGACTTGCATAAACATTTCTTATTATGCTCTTCGTTGTCGATATTGCTAACTGCAGCTAAGCAATGGGCACACCCACGCACACACGCGCAAATACGGGCAGCTATATTGGGAATTATAAAATAAAAAAAATTAGTTTACATTTTACATTTACAAAGGGGTTTAGTATGTGGGGATGTGTACTGTTTGCTATGTGTGCATTTCAGCAGACTCGCTCCCTTGCATTTCTCATTTTCACTTTATATGGTTGCAGGGGCGTGGATATTTTGACTGCTCGGCAGTCCGACACACCCCCTGCAGTCTTACACGCTCTGTGTAAGCCTTCCAGTTGAGTCAATGCCCTCATGCATATGCATGACACGCTGATGTCGTAGGCTTAAACGTCAGTCTCCGAGTAAGACTTGGTTAGTCTTACTCAGAGGATTACTGAATCCCGGCCAGTGTCTTTTACATTGGTATGACTGGAACAGCACTTAGGGTGAGAGTAATAGAATATAACAGTTATTAACAACATACAAACCTTTTAAAGAATGAAAAAAATTAAGAACTTGGATTCCTTGTGTTGCAGCATGTATTGTTAAATAAGAGGTGCAGAGACTTGAAGCTGGATTAAGCAGATGTGATATAACAGATAAAATACAACTTGTTGTGCAAGCCTGGGTTGAATAATATGATAAATTTGTTTTCTGAAAAGTAAGTCTTTAATTTAATAATTTATTGAGTTTTAGTAATTTTTATGTTAAGCCTGCACTGAATGATATAGTAAATGTATGTTTTCTGAAAAGGTGTTTAATTTATTAATTTATTGAATTTTAGTATTGTTATGTATACCTAGAGTTTTTGTGGACAATTAAATCATGTGACCATATGCTACCTTTTAGCTTTACAGTCTTTTCCACCTTATTAATGCCGACTAACCCTAACCCTTACCCTTACCCTAACATTACACCTTACCTTAGAAAACCATTTCTGCAACTCTACCTTAACACAAGATAAGTTCAGACACATCACGTGCAACAACACACAAACATGAGACTATATCCATCCCACCATGCAGTAACACACAAGCATGACACTAAATCCATCCCCTTAACCATAACCCCCAAACACTCACACAGCATTAAATCTATCCATGTACCTAACCCTTACCCTAATTATAAGATACAAATGGTCACAAACACACTACTAACCTGTAATACAGAAACTGTTCCTGGATGAAGTGCCCTTACTTATGAGGTGGGCCATGTAGAAAGTCTTCCGTACAGTGGAGGCAACATGGTTGTCAAAAGTCAGGTTGCTATCAACCTGGGTGCCCAGTTCCCTCACGACTGATTGTATGCTTAGTACATTGTTATCATTGTGATAATTAGTGGAGACACCATTTTCCCCAAAGGGGATAATGATGCATTTCTTGTCATTCAGTTTGAGGCCATGTTTCTGGCACCAGTCATTAGTTTGGTTAAGGCCCTCTTGGAGGATGTTCACATCACTAGGGGAATTTATGACAGTGCCCAGCTTACAGTCATCTGCAAACTTCATCAATGACAGACCACTGATTTTGGCTTGCATCTCAGAAAAGTCTATCCCAAACAGTAGAGGTCCCAAGACTGATCCTTGGGGTACACCACTTGTTATGGGTCTACTACTAGAGGAGGCTTCCCCTATTTTGACTGAGTGGATTCTATCAGTAAGCCAGTTAGCTACCCAAATGGTAACATATGCGTTGATGCCTAGCTGCCATATACCATGTCCTTCTACTAAATAAGTCCAAAGTTCAACAAACACTCTTAACGATAATATAACCAGTCAGCTAACTTGACATGTACAACATACATTTGATAAAAAGAAGATTCATATAATGACTCCACATGCACACACTCGACCAATACATACACTCACACTGAGGAGATCCTCTGAACAGAACCCATTGACAGTGAAAACCTGAGGATGCATCAAGACCTAATAACAATGTCAATACATAGATTTAACTTCCACAGACACAAAAATGAGTAGGTACCTGGTAATATAGAGTGCAACATTGTCAGCAGTAAGTAAGCAAGCAAGCGATAGGAAAAAAGTTATATGTAAAATGTTTACTTAATTCTTAGGTAAATAATTTTAGTTAAAACCTAAGTAAAACAAATTGCAGCACTGCAGTACACTTACTGTTACACTGAGTACAGATATGATTTCATGGCTTATATGGAATGGATAACAAATGTCTCAACAATAAACTCAACTATTATATATGGTAAATGTGAGCAAAATTCAAATTTACAAAGTATCACTGCAGACGAGGGATACAGAATACATATTAAACTGACAGATAATAGAAATGTGGTGCTACTTGTTGCTATCGGTCATCTGACACACTAAATGTGATAAAGAAGAACCTTGAACCAAACAAAGTACCATTCAATAGATATTATGGAAATAATGGGCAAAAGAAAGAATAGGATGTGAATGAACAAAGAAAAGAACATGGCAACAGAATATTAAGAATGAAGGAAGCCAAAAAGAGAAAAACTTACAAGTTACAAGAACTCTGATAATGGCAAAAGTAAGACTAGCAATGCTGAGTAGATAAAAAGAAATGAATTTAGAAGGAAAATGATAACTAGTTAAGTCATGCAGGCTTAAAGAGGTTTGATAGGACACATGGTAAAAATTAAAAGGAAAGTGAGCTGCAAAATTTGGTAAATGTGGGGGAAGCTAAAGACTATTTAGCTAGATTAAGTAACCCCAGAGTTTGAATGACCATTTACTGGGTGGGCAATATTTGAATGAGAGTTGGAAGCCTTGTTTAGTGGTAAACTCCTATTGTTAAGAGGAAGCTTATTCCATTAGTTGGCTATGCGGACACTTTAAGTTAAACCTTTTCTACTAGTAGACATTGAATGTCTACTATTGGATTGCCTATGAAAAGAAGTGCTCTTGTGAAGCTGTACCAGGTCAAGATCTTAGTTGATCATTATCTGTTGTTATTTGAGTGAGCTTCATGTTATTGGTGTAGGTGAAACCATATAAAATTGCTTAAGACTTCAGACTGGTTTAACCTAGGAAGGCAAACCAGAAACAAATGAAATCTTGTTTCAGGTCTGTTTGACTTTATGTGTGGTAGCTTTGATGAAAGTTATAACATTGGATGTATATAACAGGCTGACATCAGGAATCAGTAAGTTTTAGTTGCTTTGATATACTTTGTCATACATGTCTTGGCCTTCATAACATGGCAAATCACAGACTGTATTCTGTAATGAGAAACTTAATATAGAGGTTAAACAACAGTGTCAAAAGTGACCCCAAGAAGTATTAATGATTTCATAACTTCAATTGGTCTGTAAGGTGCAGATATACTAAGCAAGTCAAGAACAGGTGTACAACACACTGGTATATACCCAACAGTCAACATTTTGTTTTATAGCTGTGAAGCCCCTGCACTGGCCCAGTAATCAAGGAGCCTGAATCCTCACCACTAACACCAGTGAGGGATGTGCACATTGGGAGGATGACAAGTACACACAGAGTAAAGTACAGTTTCCCTTAAGAGCACACAGAGATCACAATCAATCTGGGGCCGATTTCTCCCTCTCTCTCCAGATCCCCAATAAGACTCCCCACTGGCACAGCTATATGGTTAAGATCTCAGCCGAGTGGTCAAGCCAAAACCTCCAGCACCCTCTCTGTCCAACCAGTGCTTTGTGTCCCTGCCCAAGTAGCTGACACACACACACACACACACACACACACACACACACACACACACACACACACACACACACACACACACACACTTTGAGATTTGATTTATATACACACACACTCCTGGGGAAGGCTGGCACAGGTTTACTAGCTGTGCCCCCTTCTGCCCAGAATAAAAGGTAGTTATCACTGCCACCAACCAGCTCCTTCTCAGCTGCTATAATGCCCTTACAAAGGGTGACCAATTCTACTGTGTAATGTTACTATTATCCAAATGGTAAGTGTGACCAACAGCAAGGCTATTTAAGAGTGGCCTGTACAGTGTCACCAAATACATATGCAAGTACTCTAAAAGCTTAAATATCTCTAAACAAACCAGTCACAATAAAAAAGGTTTAAATATATTTAATAATAAATAATAAAAGCACAAGACAATACTCAATAACTCAACACAGTGACAAAAGAGTTCAGAATCACAGGAAATGTTTCAAAACAACATTGCAGGACAGTATCAAATAAATAGAGAAAACACCTAAAATAATCTTTACTGTATTTCTATCTATAGCTAAGAGATACTATGCCCTAATTTACTTACTTACAGAGCCAGGCAAGTGCTGATGAGAGGATGTTGTCAGATCCAAAGACAAATACAAAATGCACAGACTCATTTTCTGAGATAATTCTTAAGTTACTATCAAACATTTCTGCTGGGTTATCTCACACTACATTTGTCACCTCTGCCTTTGGTTCCCAGGCTAACAGAAACTTAACATTTAGCACCTCTGTGTCAAAAATACTTATATCTCTGAAATTTGCCTGGAACTGGAAGTTGTAAACCAGTTAAATAATTTTACCTTTGAAACCTGTAATTATTTCTGTTTCCAGACAATAGAAAGAAGTCCTAGCTGTAGACATCCTGTCTCCTAGCTGAAACTGAGAGATACCACAGTCTTAAACAATTTTAACTTATTTTCTTAAGAGTTTTGCAAGTTAACTCTGTATGTTCCAGATTCTTACTATCAATACATACATTTGCATAGGCATATAGTTCATATACATTTCTATTTTTTTCCAGTAGGCTACACTGTGGTTACATTCTTGAAGGTCAGCACCTAACATATAGTTTAACATAACATATAGTTTTCTTACATTTGTAAGACAAGCATACAAACCATATTACTATTCACAAATAACATAAAATTATTTACAAAATTCCAGCATTCACAGTGGCTTTTACAGCAAAGATGCAAGTCAGGTAATTAACTGCACAGAGGGGGACTAAAGGTGGAGGTGCCTCTAGGTTGGTTATGTAGGATGACACATTGGAGTTCCTCCACATCTATATTACCATAAGACAACATCCTTTACCATATCTTAGCAACCTATAGATCACCCTGTATGTCCCATGAAACCCATAGCTCATACTTAGACCTATTGCAGATACTTACCATTCAACTAAATATCATACTCATGGGTGACTTTAATTATCTCACTATAAATTGTGAATCCTACACGACCCCCAAATTGCAGTTTCAGCAATTTCTAGTCTTTGTAAACACAAACACCCTGGACTAGTTATTGCATACAGCATACTGGACCTGTACTAGCAAATATGGTAGAATACTGCCCCTCCAAGTGCTGTACCCTTTCCTCTCTGGTAAGGTTCAACCTCATAGCAGAAAATAAGAATCAGTTCTGTAACCTCCAGCAAACCCTGTAAAAATTGGAAACTACTCCAAGACAAACTACCTTTTATTAAGTGATAAGCTGTCAAAATGTTAAGCCCTCCTCCAAACCCAGAGACCACAACAGCCTATGTAGAATTATTCACAGAAGCTCTCTACAGCCATGTCGATGACTGCATAGAGACTGCTGTGCCTACCAGAAGTTAGCCCAAAACTATTCTCTGTTTAATATATTTTATTTATTTTTTCAATGCATGTAACTGTCATGGTTGGAAATCTTCTCACTATAAAACATGGGCTGGTGTGATGCTTGCTTGTAATTTTACACTGACGACACCAGGGGGCGAAATCGGTCACCAATCTGTGTTTTTCTTCAGTTCAGCCGAATGGCTGCATGATGTAGCTACCTGAATGTTTGTTCCGTCTTACATTAAAAGTACTTTTGTACCTCTAAAGTGCTTTTGGGTCTGAATTACTTTATCCAATATTGGATTTATCAGCTTTGTCACTTTGAGTGCTGGAATTCTTTGTTTTGGAACTATATGTATATATATATATATATATATATATATATATATATATATATATATATATATATACATAGTGTGTGTGTGTGTGTGTGTGCTTGTGTGGGGGAGTGTATTTGTGTGCAGCTTCAGTATACTTTCTCTCATGATAACTGTTATCTGTGAAACAAAACTTAACAACTTAACAAGTCCTAACTCCTCAATACAGTGAAATTAAAAGATGCCAATTAAACCCAGCCGGGCCTTTAGTGGTTCTTGTTTTGGATTTTCAAGAGGCAGTAAGGTAATTTCTTCACTGAAAAGTGATCAGTGAAGGCTAGTTTGGTGTATAATTAGCTATTTACACACATGTACATATGAGCATGCATACACACACACACACACACACACACACACACACACACACACACACACACACGCACACGCACACACGCATACACACACACACACAGACATGCACAACACATCTTATTTTTTTATTTATTTTATTTTTCCTTTTTTCTACTAGGCTAGTGACCTCTTTTTCAGGGGAGACCTGAGGTGATATCTATACTACTAGCGAAAATTTGGCCAGGACATTGGGGAACTTCCCCTACCTTCATTGTTATGACTGGGACTCATTTTGGAGGAGCACTTCCTGTTTCTATTCCAGGTGCAGAGATGACCCAAACAGGGTGGCAAATGGAGAGAGAGAGAGAGAGAGAGAAGGAGATGATGGACCAATGAAAGAAATGAAGCAGAAAGCAAACAGCGAGACTGAAGAATGTGTGTAGCATTCTGAGGAAATGTTTCAAAGAAACCTGTTTGATGGAAATGAATCGGCAAATGATAGCTATATAATTACAACCCTCCATTCAGGAGGATTGTGAGATAACTTTTTAAAGAAATGGTGGTGCAGAGTGAGCCAAAAAATCAAGGTGATGTTTCCTGGGGGGGGGGGGGCATTATGGAGAAAGTACAAAAGGAAGATTCAGAGGCAATACTAAAGAATAGCAGTGAGATGGAAAAAAAAACATATGCAGAGAAAGGAAAGGAAGACAAAAGTGGAGTAGCAGAAAAGAAGCAGAAGAAAATAAAAAACGGAAGTATGTGGAAAGGACTCAAAGTAAAGAAGGCAAAGAAATGGACAGGTATGAAGTGTGGGACAAATTAATAGCTCCTTTTGGTATAAAAGCACATGAGGTAAAAACATTTATTCTTATTAACAAAGAAATATTTTGTGACATTATATCTGAGACTGTTTTTTCAATGTAAGCTTTTCTTGGAGAAAATGAAAAGAAAGACTGTTACCCATGGAATATTTATGTGATAAAAACATTTAACAGGGAAACAAAACGGCAAAATAATGTACAATTTCAAGCAGAGGTAGAAAGAGAGACTTTGAAAGGACATTTGAAAGTTTTATGTAAAGAAGTACTGGACATTGCAGACATTTATGACAAAAGGGTTTTCTGGGCTGGTGGCTGGGATTATAATACTGTGTTAAAACAGAAAGAGAAAAGAGAAAAGAGTATAACATACCAAGGATGACAAATGTAGAGGGGAGTAGGGGTGTTGTAAAATACTGGGGGCAACCCAAAACATGTTTGGTAAGTAACTGTGACAAAAGAAAATGTTATATTTGTGGGGAAATGGCACATGATGCCAAAATGTGACCAAATTCGGCATTTATGGATGGATTGCAAAAAAAAAAAAAATGACAGTAAAGAAAAACAAAAAGAAAGAGAAGAAAATGAACAAAGTGAAGACATTTTAGAAGTAGTAAAAACAGAAAAAAACTGGATGAAAAAATAATAAAGAAGACATACACTGGGATTCAGGAAGCCATATTTTCCATGCAGGAACAGTATAGGAGCTCCTGTATGGAAAATGTCCGCCGAGCGATTCAGGATAATGCTGTTTTCATGTGCACGAGCGGTCCTACACTGTTCTAGCATGGAAAACTGGCAAATATGTAAATGACCTCATTTGCTTGTGAAAACAATGCAAATAAGGTGATGTAGTGATTCACCAAGCTGTCAGGTCTCCATGCTAGAACAGTGTCAGCGCAGAAATGTATTCAGAAAATAACTGAGTACATTTTTGCAACTGACAAAACGGAGGGATGACAGCTCGTGAAAAAGCATGTATTATCTACATTAGACATGCCAATGGCCAAATATAAGGCCATTGGCATTAAAAAGTGATTATTATGACAATTAAACTTTTTTTTTGGCCAGTCTCAGATGTTTAAGCATAGGGCAGAGGCGCGCAAACGGGATCATGCCGAAAAAAAAAAGAAAAGTGTAAACTCAATTTTAAATTAATTCTGCATTTTGCTATTATAGTCAATGGCATGCAGAATTTAAATAATACCAGGGAGCACTGGTTGTCAAGGGGAAAGGGTCTATTTCAGTGCAGTAACTAAAGACCTACACACTAGGGTATCCAAATGAGGGCAGTTATACTGAATAACATATTTCTTCAAAGTGTCAGCTTGTACCTAACCGTGTAGATGCAGCAATACAACAGTGCAAGTATAAGAGCTGAATAACTTCATAAAGGTGTGTGTCATGCTTGCTGTAAGCTCATTGGAGCTCTGTGGCCCATGTTTGCCCTTAGCTAAGCATAGCTAAGGAAGGAGGTGTGTCAGATGTGCCTGAGCAGTGTGTACATAGCCTAAACAGGGTGTGCGTGTCATGCACCGGGTTTTAAACAAAAAAAAAGAGGAAATGGTATCATTGTTTACATTTGAGCACTGGGTATGCACAGTGTGCCTTGGGGCTTAAATAGGGAGGAAATGGGAAGGGGAAACAGCAGTAGGAAGACAATCAAGGAGAACTAGCATAGCTGGCAGGTGGAATGTATCAGAATCAACCAATTACACATGCAGCAGCCCAGCACACTACTCTAAACTATGCAAACACCCTACAGACTGTTTTTTCCCACAAACTACACCACCGGTGTACACAGACGGGGGATTTTTAACTGGCAGAACTAACTAAAAATGTTAGAGGCTGCTGCTGCTTTACTCCATCAATATGTGCTAGAGACTGAGGGTGGTGAGGAGGAGAATGCTGACAACTGACCCACATTGAGAAGGAGGAGAAAAGTGTACAGCCCCAGGGTAACCTATCAGGGCCTACATGAGCTGGAGATAGTGGAGCACTATAGGGTGGACAGGGACATTCTACAGCAAATCATTGAGCTGTGCCAGCCATGCCTCACACACAGAACTAATAGAGTGGAACCCATCCCAGTGGATACCAAGGTATGTGTAGGTTTATGAATACTAGTCACAGGTACCTTCTAAAGGCCAACTGGGGATATCTTGGGGGTCTCACAGGAATCAGCATCCAGGATACTCCATCAGTTCCTGACTGCCGTTACACCACATGCCAATGAGCACATATATTTCTCCCCCACCAGTGAGGCATTGACCAGAAGTATGTGCCTCTTCCACTGTATAGCAGAATACCCTGAGGTAGTTGGCGCTATAGACTGCATGCGCATCCACATCAAAGCACCACCCATTGAGCAGGGTAGGGTCTGCTTAAACTGCAAGGGCTTCCCCTCCATCAACTGCCATGTCTTGTGTGATGCTCAGGGCATTATCAAGAATGTGTGTGCTGGCAGCCCTGAAAGTTATCAAGACTCCCACATCTGGCATTGCTCACAGCTGTTTCAGACATTTGCCAGGGGGGACATCGGCCATCTAGTGGGGGATGCTGGCTATGCACTGGAGCTGTGGCTGATGACACCCATCAGAAATGCACACACACCTGAACAAGAACACCATAATGAGGCACACGTACAAACCAGGATCATTGTAGAGCATGTGTTTGGGATGCTCAAGACATGGTTCCACTGCCTTGACATATCCAGTGGTGCATTTCAGTTATCTTCAGCTACATGTACACAAATGTTCATAGTATGTGCCATGATACACAATATGATCCTGTGGAAACAGCTGCAGTAGGAACAGCACAGGGCAGGGCCACACAGCCCCCACCATTACCAAGGAAAGCACAGGCACAGAGGGACTCAGAGGATGAACATCCTGTGCCTGCCCCTGTAGGCAGAAGGAGGCATGTCCAGTATGCCCAGGCCTTGGCAAAGAGGCAACACATAGCACACACACTGACACTGTAGGGAGCAAGGGACTGATACCTCTCTTGACTCATACATACAGTAAAAGGGATGCCAAACATGACAGTACCTGTGCTTTACCATGTATAGGGAGTGTACTACGTGCATCCGACTTAGTTAGCCCTCCAGTGCCATCCTCAGTACAGGCCCAGCAACAAGGTAAGTCACCCTTCTTATCAATTACTGAATGGAGTAGTATGTTCTCATACTTGTATGTATGATATGGATGCAAGCATGCAAGGGAAATGGGTGGCTGAATGGGATAGCAGCAGATAGCTATATAGGACAGCAGGAAAGTCATAACAAATACTGGTGTCAACATACTAGGCAGTACTACACAAGGTGACAACTCCCACCACAGTACATGTGATGGCCCAAATAACTGTGGGTGTCAATAGTCACACACATGGACGCCAATGAGGGTCACATACCCACCATCAGCCTCACCCAGCAGGACAGGTGTAGATGACCATAAAGAAAGGCTGGACTAAGGCCCCCAAATGAAGGAAATGGTGAACAGCCCTCCAACAGACCTACACAGACATACTACAACAGCTCTGGCAGTTGCATTTTAGTTCTGAAATTAATGCCATTAAGATCTAACATGTGTACTCTACTGATATGCCTCCTTTATGCATGATAGGTCACAATACAATATGAAATGGAAGCCAACAGAGTAAATGAAATACCAGTACAGTCATTGCAAATGTTTAAATCTTCAGGTGTGCACACCCCCACATCCCCACAATCCCATGTAGAAATGCCGTAACATGTAAGTTTGAGGAGTAATATCACTGGAACACAGATTGCCAGTGCTGTCCCAATCTACATTGTTGCATGTGATGTGTACAATATGCAGGTGTCAGTGTGGTAAGTTTGTTGTGTGTTTAATATTGCCTGGAAGTGGTCAGCATGTGGCCCTGGATGGTTGTGTCTCAGTGGCCTTAGTACAGTACAGTGGTCAACAGGGCCATGTTCCAACATCTGCAGTGCCAGTCACACTGCTTCTCAGCTGCACCCATGTCAGCAGTTGTACATATTCACTGTCCAATGTCAATATCTGTCATCGTCAGAAAGCTGGACACGCCACGAACAGGGGCCCATACATAGAAACAGTACACAGGTGGAAGTAACCTACACAGAGTGCATATAAAATAACTGTGAACTGCACACAAGTTTGGAATTAGACATAGAGGTTAGCATCACATTAGTTGTCCCTCTAGTATGGAATACTAGTAGTCTGGCTAATCACTGACAGACCACAAAAAGGCACAGTTATAAAGTGATGATAGACTGCCCATGTCCACACACAAACCAGCATAAGGGGAATGTCCCAGGTATATTTATGAGTCAGGTGCAAGTAGCTTCCATATCACACAGGCACCCAGCTCACCCCATCAGCCACAAGTTTATCACAGGTCATATCCTTGCTGTAGGGAATGAGTACAGCATAAACCCATCTCTGTATGGGAATACATAATGATGCTGCATGCTGAATAGGTGTCCAATCCAGGCATGTCCCTAGCTGTAAGTAGCAACCTGACCACATCCAGACCCATGGATCAGTATGAACAGGAAGGATTGACAAGAAAACCTCAACCACTCACCACTGTCACTCCAGGGTAATCCACCGGCTTGCAGCCTGGGAACATATGACTGACAGAATGCACTGGCCTGCTACAGATGGCCTGCAGCACCCTCAAATGGTCTGCAGCACTCTCAAATGGCCTACAGTCATCTGGTAAAGGCCCATGCTTCACCCATAGTTTCAATGTACGGAATGTCAGGGGGTCCTAATTAACAACCTAACACAGTAAACAGAAATCAAAATGCAAGGCCACGTTGACAAATGCCAGTAGCATGCCTACCCATGTCCTACTGCAAGGACTGTGGACCAGGCCATAAATACTACTGGTAAAGACCCAGCTATAGGGATACCTCTGAGATATTGCTTTCATAATGTTAGGAAGAGGAGAGAATAACAGAGGGGGGATGTAGAAGCATGGATGTCACTGAATGTGTGAAGTATGAAACTCTAATGTCCACCCATACTACCCCCTGACTGCAAACCCATGAATGAATAGCCACAAAACTGCTTGTAAACCCCAACATGAAGGTAAACTGACCAGATACGAGTCCTGCCTCTGGATAACCTAGGTGTATCTGTACAGCTGAGAGGTGTGGCCCCAGCAGGATATGGCCATTCCGTTAAGTTGAGAAAAGCACAAGAAAAGGATCCCCAGCCAGCATACTAACAAGGTGCTGGACCATTTACACAGAACCAGCAGTCTATTGTCTATAGCTACCACTCCACAATGGCAGGCGTGTGCCAGAATGTGTAGTTTATATGCCTCAGAATATTGGTATCAGCTTCATTCATCTTGTATTTCCCTGGTAAATAACTGTGAGCAAAGAATGATAACTGTCAGTAGTTAAATGACATGATACATCACAGTGTAAAACAGTACATATGTCAGAAAATCTATGCTACAACCAACATGTTACACAAGCAGCACAGACAGCAATCATTACAGTATCCCCCGTATGTTACACCTATTGTGTCTCCATATTGGCAACCTATCTATAGATATCATGCAGAAACAGGTTGCTAGGTCTAGCTGCAGAACACAAAACCCTGAACTTGATTCCAACCCTGCCTGGAGTGGATGCACACACTCAATATAGAAGGTTATACTGGACATGCTCCTACACTTAGAGAAATTAAGCCTATGTCTGACAAAAAAGAAGTCCATGTCTGACAACACAGTAGACTACAGATATCTGTTATGCGCAGATGTCTGTGCACACACACACAATTGTACATCATTGATACACACACACACACACACACACACACACACACACACACACACACTGGATAGGAATGTTCACACATATAAGGCCAACATATTATAATCTGTCAAACATACACACACAGAGACGTGAGGAAGAGAGAGACAGACAGCGACAGAGAGAATCCCATTATGAGGCCTTTCTCACCCAGTGCACATCCTATTAGCCTATATCACATGATTTGCTGATGTCATTCACTGTAGAAATTCCTTTGGTTAGCCCTCAGCCCTATAGTCTTAGCAGTGATCATGATAACTGTGTAATGCTACAGTTCAAATAAGTATCCATGTAGTAGTTGTAATTTCAGTCCTGTCAAATTTAAAGCTGTGTGTGAGTGTGTGCATGTGGGTTTCTAGATGAATGTGGTTGAGGCCATTCACACTAATTACACTTCCCATTGCCCTTCTTTAGCACTCCTGCTGATGTCAATCACCCTGAAATAACCCTTTGTGCAGTTTGCAGCCCTATAAGCTCTTTGGCACTTGCAATAACTGAGTAATACTATAGTGTAGCAAACTAGTTAGGTAGGAGTTCTAATCCCAGTCCTGGCAACTGCGAAAATGTTGTGTTTGTGTGAGAGTCTTTGTAGAGACCTGATTTTGAGGCCATTCACACTCACTACACTTCCCTTACCCCTCCTTTAGAACTGTTGCTATCACTCACCTTCAAAAATACCTTTAGACAGCTGTCCAACATATGATCTCCTTGGTGCTTGTGATAACTGAGTAATGCTACAGTGTAGCAAACTAGTTAGATAGGAGTTCTAATCCCAGTCCTAACAACTGTGGAAATGTCTGTGTTTGTGTGAGTTTTTTCAGAGACCTGATTTTAAGGCCATTCACACTCACTACACTTCCCTTATCCCCTCCTTTAGAATTGCTGCTGATGTCATTCACCTTAGAGGTATGTTTGGACACTGTTCTACCTATAAGGTCTGTGTCACGTGTGATAAATGTGGAGGAATGTAGTACCAATAACTACATAGGAAGGGGGTTGAGTATCATTCCTGGCAAGTGTTTGTGTGTGTGTACATATATGTGTCCGTACATTAAAGATTTTGGCCCCATTTACACCCAGTACACTTCTCAGTGCCTGACTTTAGCAGTCCTACAGATATCATTCACCTTAGAAGTACCTGTTGGCAGCCCTAAACTGTGTAAGGTCAGTGGTGCATGTGGTAAATGCGTAACCATAAAGGTCTGAAAACATAGTTAGATAGAGGTTTGAACCTCACTCTTGGTAAATATGTGTCTGTGTAGGTTAAAATATTCTGTGAAATCTCTCACCCACTACATCACCCAATGCCAGTATTTACAAGGGCTGGTGATGTTCCTCACCTTAGAAGTACCTTGGGACAGCATTGATCCTATAAGCTCTGTGGTGCATGCGATAAATGCGTGACACTGTAATAGCAACACATAGCTAGGTAGGGGTTTGAAACTCAGTACTGGCAAGTGTGTGTCTGTCACTAGGATTCTGTGTGGGTGTGTGATGATAGGTGAAGGCTGGTAGCCTAGCTAGATATAATTTTGTAGATAATTCTGTCATTTGTAAATATTAATGTAAGCCACAGGCTTGTTCTCTTAAAAGTGAAAAGACTGTACTGGATATTGAATTGGAAAAAATGTAACAACAGTGCACTCTGCTGTAAGAAAGCTGACAAGTCAAGCATTGTGAAATTCTTTGATCTAAATCTTGGAGCCGAGATGTCTAGAGGGAGGCATTCTGCCTATTGTTTTGAGGCCAGAGTTAATGACTAACATTTACATGTATAATTTATTTTGTTGCTCTGGCTTCCTGACCAACTGCAAGATTAAAAGGGCTATTAACCTCTGAGAGTCTGTTAGCCTGGGAACCAGAAAGAAATTATGTAATCTGAAATTAATCAGTGGCACTGTGTTATCAATTTAAGGACAGAAAGAATGAGGGCATTTGAGCATTTTGTCTTCAGAATATCCAACATCACCAGCACTGTCTTGCTCTATGTAAGTTTATTTTAGTACTGTGTTTTTCTCTTAGGCATAGCTAGGAACTAGGAAGATTAGATTTGTTTTTTTTTTCTGTATTGATATCAGAACTTTTCTACTGTATTAGTTTAAGTATTTCTCTGTGATCTCTGAACTCTTGACGAGCACTGTGTAGTAAGAAGTATTGTCTTGTGTTTTTTTATTTATTATTAAATATTTTTAAACTTTTCAACTGTGGCTGTTTTGTGTAGAGATAATTTAATCTCTAGAGTACATTGCATGTATATAGTAATACTGTACAAAGTAACTCCAAATAAGCCTTGGCTGTTCAATTACACTTACCATTTGGATAATGATATTGCACAGTATAACTGGACACCCTTTCATAAAAGCCTTTTGGTAGCTGATAAATATTAGTGGGTGGTGGCAAGTGGTACTACTGTATAGTCTGTGTAAAAGGGGCACAGCTGGAGAACCTGTACCAGCCTACTCCAGGAGTGTCTGTGTGGTTGTATATAACTCTTATCTGAAAGTGTGTGTGCGTCAGCTACTTGGGCAGGAACACGAAGTACTGGTTGGACAGAGAGGGTGCTGGAGGTTTCAGTTTGCCCACTAGGCTGAGATCTGGACCCTATAGCTGTGCCAGTAGGGAGTCTTATTGTGGACCTGGAGAGAGAGAGGAAAAAAATCCCCAGACTGATTGTGATCTCTGTGTGCTCTTAAGAGAAACTATACTTTACTGTGTGTATTTATTATCCTTTCCCCATTTGGACCCCCCCCCCTCATTGGTGTTAGTGGTGAGGATTAAGGCTCCTTGATTGTTGTCCATTGCACTGGTGTCATAGGGTGTTGGTATGAGTGTGTAATAACAGGATCCATTGGGGTGGGCTACATTATTATATTGAGGACCTAGTATATGTCCCAATGTCCACATTACAAGGCCAACAGTTGTCAAACACTGTAGAGGTTGGTGTAGACAACCAACAACCCTAAATGTGTAGTGCCATGTGCAATGACTATGTGACAGTATGGATTAGTTAACAATATAGGCAACCCTTTTAATACTCAGAGACCACTCTCCACCCAGGAATCATACACAAACACACTTGGCTAGGCAGCAACCACTATATCAGTAGTTATCTTGCAAATTGCTCACAGATAGTACCCATGGTGTGATTGCAGTGGACTCCATGTCAAACCAATGACCAGACATGCCTGGTGTCACACAGGGTATAGACCCATGTCTTTGCATGTTTGGGATCTACCCTTCTGAGGTGCAGGAGAACACAAAGGCACCCTGGCTGATAATGTTTACATACAACAGTAAGGTGGGTGGTAGCATTCCCAATCTATGTGATGTTGAGATCACGCCCAAAGGCCACTTGACACCTATGACTGTTGTCAGAACCATGGACATTACTTAAGTGCCAAGAGATGAACCGCTATGACCTTTGGGAACACCATGGCTCACATGAAGTAATATATTGGTGGTAGTCTACTGAACAGTGACGTTATTATAACAGATGGGGGAACACAGGTTGATAGTCAGCTGCCTGGTGACCACAACAGTGCCACTGACATCAGAAAGTACTTTGATGTGTTACATATCCTGACTGTGTGTTATCCAGCAAGTAAAAGAACATGGCACCCTGTTCCAGCCCCTCAGTAGCCCAATCAATGTGTACAGTGGCCTTTTTTCCATGCTCCCCACTGGACACCTGCAACAACTGTAAAGTCTGCAAATGTACCCCACAAAGGGAATACCATGTCTTATACACATGCCCTGTATGGACAAACTTCAATACCTCCAATGAATCCCCATATCATACTGTCTATGTAATCACTATCTCAGTTACACAGCCATGTCTCACCAAACGAGGTCAGGAATGCTACTTCTAAAGATACCAATCTGTCCACACAACATGCCCCAGAGACTTCAAGCACACTTCCACACTTAAAAGAGCATGCATGTGGGACATGTGCACAACCCAGACACTGTCCATGTTATGGAATATAAATCACATACATGTGATGCAGTGCACATCACTGGCCACCCACAATTGAAATCTGGATGAGTGGATGGGGAATACAATACCCACCCCTGGGGACAACTCCAGTGACTGTACTCCTGAGCCACACTGGAGACTATTTTCATGTGGCCTGATGCCAGGGTATTCCACTGGGCTAGTCTTGTAGAGCCTTCAGGCCCATTCACCTACTACACGCCTATGAAGCAATGAACCTATGGATCTCAGTACTGGCAAGTGTGTGTGTGTGTGTGTGTGTGTGTGTGTGTGTGTGTGTGTGTGTGTGTGTGTGTGTGTGTGTGTGTGTGTGTGTGTGTGTGAAAAGTAATCTCAGTGTGTTTGGCTGATGAATATCCCCTGTGGCTGTGGTTATTAGCAATCAGAGGTGTGTCCAAACCAAAACACATACCATTCTCCATTCTACAACAGATGTTGTAAATCAACCCTCAGCCCTATAATCTGTGAAGCATATGCAATCACTGTGTTAAAGACCGGGGATTTCCATGCACATACAGCTGTACCCTGCCTATGACATGGTGGATGTGTTACCATATTGCCATACCCTGTGGCCTTGCTGCAGGGTCACATCCTGGTGATACACAGATGCCTAGAACAGAAATGGGATACAGCATGTGAGAACACATTCACTCAGCACTTCACTTGTGGGGAGATAGAGGGGTAAATCTGGCACTGAATGTGTTGCCAAGACTGTGGCCAAAATCTGTTGTCTCAGGATAGGTATTAGCATTGTGCAGTAACTCACAGCACTTGTGTTTAATGCTGTGGAGGTTGTTGATGTAACAGTCAAAACCTGCTGTGATTGTTATCAGTGCCTGCTGCATGTCTGCCATCATAGATGCCTGTAGGGGATTCCATGAGGGAAGCAAAGTTGTGTTTGAGGCTAATAAGTGAGTTCAACAGTCATCAGACACCACCTTTCTCTGCAACAGTGCCCTCCTTCTGATGTACACTTTAATAATGGCAGGGGAGCATCACATTATCTCCCAGTGTTTGGATGACAGTGTCTGTGTCCTGTTGGCTCTGGCTAGTACCATGCATTCATGTACCTGTTTGTACAGTGCATATGTGTATGATTCCACAGTCATGCAACTATTTCCCATTGCCATGGGTGTAGTGTAGTCCTCCACCCCTGTTTTCATGGCTGTAGTTAATGTTGGAGAGGTTTTGCAAGGTGGTTACCTTTGTGGGGGGGTGGCTGATATGTTGAGTTCCATACTTATTACAGCCTGTGTGGATCTCACCATGCAGGAACTGACATGTGTGGATGAGCAATAGTCCCATATTTAAGTAGTCAACACAGGTCAAGGTTGTTGCATCCTCTACGGGGGTCAGTATGAGCTGGTCCAGGGGATTGGAAATTATGAATCCCAGAAGTGTTGGGCCACTGTACTGGAACTTGACTACTTTCCCCAGGTGATGAAGGGGTAGTTGAAGTCTCACACTATGTCACTGTTGCGTTGGACCATCATAGATGGCAGGCTGATGGAGGGGTAGTTGAAGTCTCACACTATGTCAGTATTGCGTTGGACCATCATAGATGGCAGGGTGCTGAGAAATGTGCATTGACAGTCTAGGGACATAGATGTGGACTCATAGCAGGCTATGGTTTGGATTTCACTATTACCCCAAGGCAGTTATACTGGAAGTATCTCCAATGCATTATGTTGGGACACTAGTCTGGAGATGTTCCTAATGATAATGAATACAGAGACAGCACCACATGTGGAGGTGTGGTGTGGTCCATGTTTGGCGGCTGACAGCTGTGGAATGTGTCATAGCCTGATACTGCAGGTCTGCTGTCTGCTGCTGTGAACCACCTCTCCATTACAGCAGACATGTGTCCTCCACTCCAATGAGTGCTTTGAATGACTGCATCCTGATGGTTAGATGTTTACTGTTGAGCAGCATGACCCTCAGATTGCATACATGACTAGCTGTTATGGTGGTAATTACGTTAGGAACACTGCCGAATAAGGCATCATAGGGGTGGCAAGACACTTAGCCAGTACTTGGAAACCTAGCACTGGCAGATGTAGGACATCTGTGGCAAGTCATTGGGTTCTGTCAGTCATGTCATCCCAAGCAGAGAGGTACTGGATCCCCTGAGAATGACACAAAACATGTAAGCCAATGTTGCAGTCAATCATCTGTGATGGTGGTACACTGCTCAGGGCTACTGTCGCATCTGCCTGGACCACATAATCAGAGAGTTCAAACATGTCTCTTGTCATGAAGTCCAGGGAGGTGTGTCCCAAGTCATTCACACCCACATGAATACAAAGTGATACTCATAGTTGTTGTGGAGTGCCATGACTGGCTGTGTCATATGTTGGATGCTGGCATTTGATAGATATTTGGCTGTTACCTGCTCCATATTCAACTTAATGAGTGGGATATGTGTGTGCTTCAGTACTGAGTTACCCACAATCACTGTATTGTGCCAGGTGGTTAGCCTTAGGAACATAGGTTGACGGGCACACTGTGTAGGTTAAATATGTGTCCCTTGCCAGGTGCCATATCATGGTGTCTGAGTGGGTGTTTGTCTAGTTGGTCTGTGCTGTTTGGGTAAATGTCCATTGAGTGCCTCTGGGAAGGTGTGTGTGTGGCTTTTCACTGTATGTCATGGCTGTCAAAGTGGTTGTCATGGTGAACTATGCGTTCCACATGGTGTGGTGCAGGTGTTAATCTTAACCTCTTGACCTGCTAGTCCAGTCTTTGCTGGAGAGTGCGCATGTCCACATTGGGTGACATATGGGTAACTCTCACAGGTCTGAGTGTTTATAGTTTAGAGGGGAGGGTTGTCTGTGTACATGAGGCAGATGCAACAGTGCCTCAGAATGGACAAGTGCACCAGGATAATGGGTAAAAGCACATAAAACTGCCCTTCAGACATGCCAGGAAGGGTGGACATAACTACTAAGTACTGGGGCTGCATCTGTGATGAACAAGTACTGCTGACGGCTCCCAGGTGTGCCACACTTCTTGCTACAATAACTTGGCAAAGTGCCAAGCCATAATGCTAATTGAAGTGGAAAAAAGAACTAGCATGATGTAAGGGTGGAACAGAAGGCAGACTGTCTGCCATCTGTAATACTTTGGAAAAACAAGAAAAGCAATGGACAAAGTACACTACAAAAAATATCAAAAGAAATGATACTGTATTTTAATAAAGTAAGGTTAGTGCTTTTGTGAAGGTCAGTGCCTGAACTTCTTCAGGCAAAAAAACACATTGACAAAATCAGTTAAATACCTTTTCCCAACAAATAACCACACCTACCAGGAATCACATGAGCAATTCAACAATTAAATACTATCAAATACATTAACCCATGAGTAAAGACAAAAAATGTTCTGCTTAAAAAGCCATTTAAAAACTGGCATGAATGGTGAAGTATTAGCAGGAATTTCACAAAAACCAAGCCTAAAATCGATTATAAATGTATGTATGTCCTCAAAAAAGTACATGTACATATATATATGTATATATATATATATATATATATATATATATATATATATATATATATATATATATGGTTCCCTATCAGAAGCCTGAAACACTATAAGCCTGAAAATCAAAATCCTGAAAACTATAGACTGAAAGTTCAAAATCCTGAAAGCCCAAAATCCTGAAACTCAAAATCCTGAAAACACAAATAATGCTAATATGTCACTATAAAGACACTAATATCTACCAACTGACCCTGACCCTAACCCTAACCCTAAGGTCCGTCACTATCGCACACTCACCTGACCCGCGCCCTAACCCTAACTCACTTAAACCGCCCCTAACCCCAATATTTGGCACTACTGCATACATGCCTAACCTGCGCCCTAACCCTAACTCACTTAAACCGCCCATAACCCTAACATAAAACCAACCGCACACTTACCTGAACCCAACGCATGACCCAACACCACAGGGCTAACAATAGCAAAGCCACAATGACGTCAGTATGTCCATTTTGTGTTTTCAGGATTTTGAGTTTCAGGATTTTGGGCTTTCAGGATTTTGAACTTTCAGTCTATAGTTTTCAGGATTTTGATTTTCAGGCTTATAGTGTTTCAGGCTTCTAATAGGGAACCATATATATATATATATATATATATATATATATATATATATATATATATATATATATATATATATATATATATATATATATATATGTGTGTGTGTGTGTGTGTGTGTGTGTGTGTGTGTGTGTGTGTGTGTGTGTATGTATATATATATATATATATATATATATATATATATATATATATAGATATATATATATATATATATATATATATATATATATATATATATGTTAGAAAAATATGTATTTGAATATATGTGAAATGCTAGTTTAAAAACAAAGTAGTATGTAATGCATTTTATTCTATTAATCATATAACAGAAAGGATAAATTCATGTGTAAATGTAAGTAGTTTTGAAACTGCAGTGTGGCTTGAAGCAAATTGACCTCCGACCCTGACAGTTGCTAGCTTAGCAAGTTTTAATGTTTATGCTTTTCACAAGTGATTATCTGCTGGGTCAGGAAATTAAATATGTGAAATAATGAAATCTTCTGCTCTTTCCTGCTGGGATGATTTGGCCTTGTATATGTGTTACTAAGATAGCAGGCAGCTGGTGGGAAAGTGTTACAGTGAACAAAGATGTGTATTAGAAGATTGAATCCACTATTGTATTCAAACTGATGTGAAACCTTGAAGAAGTAACTTTACAGAAAGACATTATGTCTGACCAGGTGGATAGCAAGGCCATATTGTTACCAGAAGAAAACTTTTTTAAAATATACAGCATCAGCAGTTTTTATGAATAGAGGACTGTAAGCTAAAGTGATGTAGATGCCCTGTGACATACCACATCAGTAAGGTGGGCACAACTTGAATGTAAAGATTATAAAATCTGTGTACTTCCTGATTCATGTTAGACAAAATTCTGTACTTGTACGTTTTTTGCCTCCTGGTGTACACTAGTAAACTTTTGAATCTAAACCTCCTGTCTATTGAATTCTTAATTTTATTTAACAGTTTGGTCCTTCTAGCCTGAAATCCCTCGGACAGCTGCAGATCAGAGTCTACCGGTGGTCGAATACTGCGCAGGAGAAATTACCAAAACGGTTCTTCTTGGGTGAAAAGACCTCTGACTGAATTGTCGTTTAAAGAGGCTGGCCACTTTCTGATCTGTGGCCAAAGAGCGGATCCTGGACGACTCAATACCGGAGGCTCAGGTAGGAAGATTTTGCCTTTTTTCTTTTTAGATCAGGGACTAGGTTACAGTAAATATTGTTGTCAAGATTTGTTATGCAGATCAGGGCAAAAGGAAGTACTGTATATTTGGTCATAGATCAGGGTAACAGAATAAGGTAGGCAGTTATTCTAGATAAACTGTGAAAAGGAACTGAACTTTTGATATCACGTGATAAGAAGGGTTACGCAACATTTTCTTTTACCATGGGAAATCAGTGCACTAAACCATCGCGAGATCCGCCCCTAACTGAAGACGCAAAATACATGCAATTACAACGTTCCGATAACGTTAGGTATTATACGAAATGGGTTAACAAATATGAATTTGATGGTAAACTAGATAAAACTTCACTAGTTAAACTCCTTAAGCAACTTAAATCCGATGCAGGAGGTCAGGCAAAAATGCAATGCCAATTAGGCATTCCTCAGGCACACAGGTGGATTGAGGAAGCAAATCGTAGAGAACAGAAGATTAAAAATTCGAAAACATTATTTTTAGACAAAGAAGATAATAACTTAGTAATAGCAACAGCTCCTCCTCCTCCCTTGCCCCCTCCTTTACCCTTTTCAGGATATGAAGTGAGTGGACAGGCTGGTCCGCCTCTGCGTTATCCTGAAGTCTCAGCGAGACCACAACCGTTTGTTAGAGATCCTATTGAAACTAGGTCCTGGACATGTAAAATACATAGGGACGCAGAATCATATCAAATAGAAAGAAACCTACAGGATGAGAGTGAGGAAGAAATATGCCCACTTAGAGGTCCCAAATCCTCAGGCAGGACAGGAAGGGCAGAACCCAACCCTCTTGGTATATAGACCATGGACACTGGAGGATATCCGAAAAGCTACTGAGGGAATCCCCCATCCGAAAGTTAATTTTACGAAATTTTTAGAAGATTTACAAGGCATGAGGTTGAGTTACCACTTGAATGGGGAAGAAGTAGAAAAAGTAGTAAGACAAATTATAGGTCCAGATTGGCACATGATTTGTGGCACCTGGAATACTCGTAATGCAGAGCTCAAACCACTCCCACATAGTGATGCAGAATTAGACAACAGAGTGAAAGGTCTTACAGACTGAATCTCTGAGAAATGGAAACCTAGAGCAGACTAGACTTGCATTAATCAATGCATACAACAGGAAAATGAGACAATAGATGGGTACTATGCTAGATTATTGGAATGTTTTAATAATCATAGCAGTATGTCGGTTCCTGAAAACCAAACGAATGATTCCCTGTATGAACAACAATTAAATAATGCATTTTTGAAAGGTTGCATTGCACCTATTAGTAGCTTCATTATGAAGCATATGATAGACCATCGAACAGGTAGGCTACAAGCCTTACTTGAATACGCTAGACATGCTGAAAGACATTTTAATAGTAAGAAGAAAAAGAAGGCGCAAGTCTTCACTGCTGAAGATGGAGCCGAAGTATTTGTGTTACAATCAGGTAAAAAGGGCAAGAAAAATGCCCAGGGAAGTAAGCAGTCTGACAAACAATCAGAAGATTTTGCAGAGAGGAAAAAGAGAGGTGAATGCTTTAAGTGCGGGAAAAAGGGACATCTAGCAAGGGATTGTAAGCAGAACAAAAAGGTAGTTACAGAAGATAAGGGAGATGAGGACTGACTATATGATAGTGAAGATACATCATGCGAAAGACAGAAATCATCAGGAGAAGTTAATAAACAAGAAAACAAACATAAATGTGATAGAAGGAATAGAGGAAGTGCAAGTAGATATGGAGGATGAAGAAAGTGAAATTTTGGATTTAGCATTATTGAGCCTAGAGCTCTACTTAGCAGATACGAAACCGGAAGTTACACTTCTGGTGGAGGGAAGGGAAGTCAAATTCCTGTGTGACTCAGGAGCATCACGGACCCTGATACACCCCTCCAAGTTACCAGAACATTCTGAATCACCTGATTATATACTGGTAAAAGCTGCAAATGGACAGCTATACAGGGAACCACTTTCCCATGATATAGCAATAACTGACCCTGTTTCAGGTATGACCCAAAGAAGTAAAATTGTTGTTTCTGCAAAGTGTCCAGTGAACCTATTGGGCAGGGACCTTATGCAGATATTTGGCATAGCAGTAGTTCCAACTGTACAAGGTATGGAAGCACAGAGGCAAATGGATACTTTTGTGGTGCGATCGGAGGGTGAAAGTTTTTATTGGTACAGCCAGGACCTAGTCACGACTGGTCCAGGGGCAGTAACCAAGGAACTGATGAATGTAGCCATCAGTAAAGCCCCCTCCCTCGACAAAGATCAACAGCATTTGTTACACTGTACTCTATACTACTGTATTACACCAGGACCTGATAGAGAGTATGAGCAGGAATTGTTCAGAAATCGTGCAACTAGATTGGTTTTATGTACTTTCTACTGGGATACTGAGGGGAACAGTGTAGTTAGCTGTTCATTACCTCAAGAATTCCTTGCATTATATAGATCAAATCGATTACCACATGTCAGCTTGACAAATAACATAAATGTAAAATGGGCAGACTTAGGAGAAAAGGTGACAAGATGGGAGAAACAGACTGACTTAGAACTGTCAGAACAAGGGATACAGAAACAAAAACTGAATTGGTTGACACAGACACATCCAGCTGTTCACTTGCAATCTAGCAAGGACAGCTGATTAGCATTTTTATTAGAAGAAGAAGAAAAAGCTTTATGTGAAATTCCAACAACTCTTTGGTCAACAGGAAAGTCAGATGTAGGACTTATTTGAACAGCAGGACCAGTTACAATTACACCAAAATCAGCATTTAGACCACAGAAAAGACAATGCCCTTTGAGAAAAGATGCAGAAATAGGAATCAAGCCTATAATAGCAGCATTACTCAAAGAAGGAGTACTGGTAGAATCTCCTGATTCACCATGTAATACACCCCTATTTCCTGTTAAAAAAGCAAACGGGGAATGGCGGATGGTTCAAGATATACAAGCTGTGAATAATGCAGTGATACCCAGAGCACCCACGGTGCCAGACCCACATACTTTGTTAAACGATTTGAAACTGCAACAAAAACATTTTTCTGTGGTAGATATCAGTAATGCTTTCTTTTCAATACCTATACATCCTGATAGTCAATATTGGTTTGCATTTACATTTCAAGGTAAAAGGTCTACCTATACTTGACTACCACAGGGATATTGTGAGAGCCCAACAATATTTGCACAAGAAATGGCTAGCAACCTGGCAGGGTTTACCCCACCGGGAGGTAGTCAAATTCTACTTTACGTAGATGACATCTTGCTAGCAGCCCCCACCCAGCAACAATGCAGGGAGGATACTGTAGCATTATTGAAATTTTTAGCAACACAAGGACACAAAGTAAACAAAAGTAAGTTACAACTTTGGAAAAAACAAGTTAGATACCTAGGATATGTAATATCCAATGAGGGTAGAATATTAGTCAGCACCCAAACCAGCAACCAAGAAAGAAATGATGTCTTTCTTGGGTACAACTAATTTCTGTCGGAGCTGGATACCAAATTATGCTTTGGAATCTGCTCCACTGACTAACTTGATATATAAGACACCAATGGCAGCACAAGATATTTTACAATGGACACCTGAAGCAGAAACGGCTTTCTGCAGGTTGAAGCAGTTGATAGCTTCTTCATTAGTTTTAGGACTCCCAAATTATCACAAACAGTTCTTTCAGACTGTAGATTGCAAGCAAGGATATATGACGTCAGTGCTGACACAACAACATGGGGACAAGCAACGCCCCATAGCCTATTATTCATCGCAGTTAGACCCAGTGGTGCAATCTTTGCCTCACTGTGTACAGGCAGTAGTTGCAGCTGCAATGGCAGTACAGGCTTCAGCCTCAGTGGTGTTATTCCACCCTCTCACAGTGAGAGTGCCTCATGCAGTCGCAATAATTTTACTGCAAGAAAAAGTAGCATATCTCTCTCCTGCTAGACATCTTTCGTGTATGACTATACTGCTGAGCCAACCTCATATGACAATTGAACGATGTACGACATTAAATCCATCAACATTACTTCCAACTCCTGCGGATGGCACACCGCACAGCTGCCTGCAGGAGATTGAACAATTAGACTTGCCTAGACAAGATCTTACAGATATGCCCTTGGATGATGCCGAGGTGACATATTATGTGGACGGCTCATGCAGAAGTGGCCCTACAGGAAAGAATCTAGTGGGGTATGCAGTAGTTACAGACACTGAAATTCTAGAAGCCCAATCCTTACCACATAACTTATCTGCACAAGCAGCAGAATTGATAGCTTTGACACGGGCATGTACTTTAGAAAAAGACAAATGTGTAAACATATATACTGATAGTCAGTATGCTTTTTCTACAGTACATGTATTTGTGCAACAATGGAAAAATAAAGGAATGATAACATCTAGTGGAAAACCAATTAATCATGCGCAATTTATTTTGGAATTATTAGAATCTATTCAGTTACCTACTAAAGTAGTTATTTGTAAATGTGTAGCTCATACAAAACAACAGGATAAGATTTTGAAAGGCAATGCATGAGCTTATGCAGCTGCAAAGCAAGCAGCCTCAGACTCAGAAACTTTACTTTTGAATGAGGAATTACAACCCTCTGAGATTTTAGATTTAGACATGTTAAAAACAATGCAGACGCTTACTACAAAAGCAGAAAAACAGAAATGGGAAAAACAAGGCGCAATTCTTGAAAATGGACTGTACATTTCCAAAGAGAAGAAACCGATATTGCTGTCTAATTTAATTAGATATGCAGCTTTGTTGAGCCATAGGCAGTGCCATGTCTCAACAGGGGGGATGGTACAGTTAGTAAACCGAACATTCCAAACATATGGATTCACAAATTACACAAAAAAATTTTGTGCAGTTGTCATACTTGTAACAAGCATCATGCACAAGGGGCATTTAAACCTAAGCAAGGAAGTTTTCCTATACCACCGTATCCGTTCCATACTATTTGTATGGATTTCATAGAATTGAATAAGTGTGAAGGGAAAAAGTATTGTTTAGTCATTGTAGATATGTTTTCTAAATGGGTAGAAGCTTTTCCAACCAAAAATCCGGATGCAGCAACAGTGGTGAAAGCCCTGATAAAAGAGGTAATCCCTAGATTTGGCATTCCGGAAAGGATTTATAGTGACAACGGCACACATTTTGTGAACCAGACAATCCAACAACTTGGGAGATTTTTTGATATCTCCTTGAAAAACCATTGCGCATACCACCCACAGTCAGCAGGACTGGTGGAAAGGTACAATGGTACCCTTAAGAATAAACTTAGGAAGTTAGTTGAAGAAACCCAAAAGAATTGGATACACTGTCTGCCTTTAGCACTGCTGAGTATGAGAACGGTTCCAAATGTGAAGGGTTTGACTCCCTTTGAAATGATTTTTGGGAGAGCATATTATGTGCCTCAGTGGAAAGCTCTCATGCCTGCAGAGCAAGAGGCTGACAGTTCATTAGATAGTTATATGAGGAAACTGTTAACAAATAAATCTGTTTTGCAGTTTAACTCTTTTTCAGATAAGGAACATACCAGACTGGTGGAAGCAGTTTTGGCCCCCGGGACGTGGGTGTGGCTGAAAGTGATGAAAAGGAAGAATTGGGTGAGTCCGAAGTGGGAAGGGCCGTACCAGGTACTGTTGGCAATGCCTACTGCAGTCAAAGAGGCTGAGAGGACGTCCTGGGTTCATTTGACACACTGTAAACCGGTAAAGAGCTTTCAACTTGATAAAAACTTTGTGACTGATATACAACAAGGGCAAGATGGCCAAAAACAAAGCAAATAGAAATTTAGATCAACCCCAGAGATGTTGCATAATCATTTTGCTGAGTATACATTTATTGACTATAATTGTGACAATTTTCCTCTTGTTGTGGTTTTTCCTACACTCAACCACACAAGTGAAAGTGGGAAGGCATGACGAAATGTCTATAGACTGGCATCCAAATTTTAACACATACCTAGCCATGAAGCGTGTATATGCAGAGACTATGAACATTTCAAATTGCTAGGTTTGTACAGCTATACCAACAGCATATGTAGGACTGATAATGTCCGCTGTCCCCTTGGGGATAAATGAGACTTTGGAGAATTTACTCTTTGATACAGGAACTGTGAGATCACAGGACAAAATAGCTTTATTTTTACCTGTCACACAAAAAGGAATTGTATGTTTTTACAAAAATGACACTCTCCAGGTGGGCTGGAGCAATTGTAATATAACCATATCTTACCGGTGTTATATTAAGAATAGTAATGGCAATATCCTTTGCAATACTAATTATGACTCATGTTTGAACTCACTGAAAACAACCATGAATGACATTCGCAAGAATCCTGTTTTGTTTAAACAATTGTCAGTTATAGATCAGAAAATGTTTCATGCAGGGTTAATGCGTATTAGTAGTAAAGTAGAAAACTGTTATTTTATTTGTGGGAAAAAAGCATATAAATGGTTACCTGAGAATTGGTCCGGCAGTTGTTTTTTGGGTTATCTGGTTCCGGCAATAAGACATACTGCAGAATTACCTTTGGGTAAGATACGAAACGTAAGAGAAGTAGCTCGGAAACCTGGAGGTCCAGTCGAGAAACCTGTAAATCCAGTTGGACGGATTGAAGCTAGCTGGAAAGACCATAATAACGTCAAAGACAAAAGTAAATTGACTCATATGGACTTGAGTGACAGTGTTATATCTTGGGCAGGAATATTCCCAGCATATGGAGCAGTCAAATTAATCTGGGAGCTGAGGAAGTTGTCAAAACTTCTCGAAGTAATGAGTAATGCAACTATCTCTGCCCTTGGTGACTGATGAACTGAATGCAATGAGAACTGTTGTGCTAAGAAATCGAATGGCTCTTGACTTCACCTTAGCGGCG